>NC_045434.1:45607140-45735647 GCF_002776525.5 Piliocolobus tephrosceles | reverse complement strand
ATTTTATTTTATTTTATTTTATTTTATTTTATTTTATTTTATTTTATTTTATTTTATTTTTAACTTTTATTTTAGGTTCAGGGGTATGTGTGCATGTTTGTTATATAGGTGAGTTGCATGTCACAGGGGATTGGTGTACAGATTATTTTACCACTCAGGTAATAAGTATAGTACCCAATAAGTAATTTTTAAATCCTATCCTCCTTCCTGCCTCCAACATTAAGTAGGCTCTTGTGTTTGTTTCTTCCTTTTTTGTGTCCATATGTACTCAATGTTTAGCTCCTGCTTATAGTGAGAACATGCAGTATTTTTTTGTCTCTGTATTAGTTCACTTCTTATAAAAAATGATGGAAGCTAGAAAGTAGAGGAATGACCTAGTCAAAGAGCTGCAAGAAAAAAAGAAAAAGGATAAAAAATGCTCAGTGTTGAGTCTTATGTCCAGAAAAATTATCTTTCAAAAATTAAACTGAAATAAGGACATTACCAAATAAAGAAACACTCAAGAATGCAATGTTAGAAGAAGTGCTAAAGAAAGTTCTTTAGGCTAGAAGCAAATGACAGTATAAAGTAATTAGAATACATACAAGCAGAGAATGCCAGTAAAGATAAGTATAGGTAAGTATAAAACAATATAGTTATATACTTCTTCTTTCTTTTCTTAATGGATTTAAATATATTCCATAAAACAATACTAAGAACAACTTCGCCAAACATAGATTATTTAGATGAAATTGGCAAATTCCTAAAAAGACAAAAATCAATAAAACTGAATAGAAATAAATACAAAATTGATTATACATATTATAAACAAAGATATTGAGTTAGTAATTATCTTATTACCATAAATCAAAATTTAGAAAAATATACCTTTATTGGTGAATGCTGCCAAACATTTAAAAATGAATAAATATCTCTTTTACAAGTCTTATAATTGCAGAAGTGTGGGAATACTTCTCAAATCAGTTTTTTGAGGTCAGTATTAATCCAATCATAAACCAGAAAAAGACACAGTAAGAAAAGGATCCTGTAGCCTAATATATCTTAGAAATACATATATAAAAATGCCTCAACAAAATACTAGCAAAAATAATCCAATACCTTAAAAGAAAGTAAAACTACTATGACCAAGTGAGATTTATCCCAGGAATGAAAGATTAGATTATAATCTGAAAACCAATAAAAGTAATGAATCATTTTAATGGAATAAAGGCAAACCCCACATGATATTAATCTATGAAATAAAAACATCTGAATAAAATCTAACATACTGTCATTGCACAAGCTTTACAAAATATAGAACTAAAGGGAAAACCTGCTAAAAACTAATTAAGTGCATGTATAAAAAAAGTATAGGTAACATCATACTTAATGGGAAAAACTGAATGATTTCCCTGTTACTATCAGTTAAAAGGCAAGAATGTCCACTTTAACTATTTAACTATACTTAAAAACATTGTATTGGTGGTTTAAGCCAGAGCAATTTGAAAAGAGAAAGAAGTACTATTGGGTTTGAAAAGGAAGAAGTGAAGCTATCTGTATTCACAAGTCATATGATCTGGTCTATAGAAAATCCTAAGTATTTTACTAAAAATCTCTCAGAAACAATAAGTATTATATTTAAGCAGTTTCAGGATGCAAGATCAACATACAAAAATGTATTGTATTTTCATGCACTACAAATGAACAATACAAAAATGAAATGAAGAAGACAATTTTATTCACATTTGCAGCAAAAATAAAACTTCTAGAAATAAATTTATCAAAAGAAGCTTAAGTTTTATTAACTGATAACTACAACATTTTGTTAAAAGTTAAAGAACATTTAAATAAATGGAAAACTTTTAATGTTCATGGATCAGATTTATTGTTGTTAAGAAGGCAGAACTGGTCAAATTTGTCTAAAGATTCAACACAATCAGTATCGAAGTCTCAACTGGAATTATTGGAGAAATTGACAGTCTTTTTCTAAAATACTATGAAATCCCAAGGAACCCAGTATGTCCAACACAATTTGAAAGAAACAAAGCTGTAGGACTCACATTTTCAAATTTAAAACCTGACCTGAAAGCTAAAACAATAAAGTAGGTGTGCTATAATGTACAAATAGACATGTAGATTAATGAAATGAGAAATAAAAGTTCCAAAATTGACCCTACATTTATGATCAATTGGTTTTTGGCAAAGGTGCCAATAAAATTCAATAGGAAAAAAAAAACCCCTGTCAAAAATGTTTCTGAAACAAGTGTATATCCACATACAAAGCAATGAATATAGATAGCTACCTCAAATTATACACAAATATTAATTCAAGATGAAATATAGACCTGCATGTTAGAGTTAAAACTATAAAATTCTTAGAAGAAAACATAGAATATATTTCCCTAACTTTGAATTTGGCAATATTTTGTTACATATGACAGCAAAAGCACAAATGATAAAGCAAAAAATCTTATACATATTAGACCTCAAAATTAAAATGTTTTGTGCTGCAAAGCATACCATCAAGAAAATTAAAAATTAAAAAAACCTCAGAGAAAGGGAGAAAATACTTGCAAATAATATGTCTGATATAGGACTAGTGTCCAGAATATGTAGATACTTCCTAAAATTGAATAATAAATAGAGAAATAAACCAATTAAAAATTTAGCAAAGTATCCAAATAGGTATTTCTTGAAAGAAAATATATAAGTGGCTAATAAGCATATGAAAATGTGCTCAACATCACTGAAAAGCAAATCAAAACCACAGTGAGATGCCACATCACATCTTTAAGGTGGTTATGATAAATTTTTAAAAGGAATAAGTGTTGATGAGAATGTGAGGAAATAAGAACCCTCAGGCATTACTATTGAGGCTATATAATGATGGAACCACTTTGGATGACAGTTCGATGGTTCCTCAAAACCTTAAACCTAGAGTTGCCATATAACCCAGCAATTTCACTCCTGGATATATTTCTTAAAGAAACAAAAACATGTCCACGTGATTTATAGATAAATACTGATGTGATTATTCATAACAGCACAATGTTAACCAAACACAATGTCCATCACCTGCTGAATGGATAAGCAAAATGGGATACATTCATACAAGGGAGTTGTTTTTGTTTGTTTGTTTGTTTGTTTGTTTTTATCACAAAGGAATGAACTACTGATGGATACTACAGCGTGGATGGACTTAAATATTTTACAAAATGTTTCAACAACTGTAAGAAACCAGTTACTAAAGACAACATATTGAATAATTCAATTTATATAAAATTCCCAATGTAGGTAAATTTAGAACGTTATAACAGTTTTTTAGTGTTTGAGGGGAGTTGAGAGGGATAATGAAGACTGACTCCTGAGTAATGTTTTAATTTTTGGAGGAAAATAAAGAAAATCTTCCAAAATAAAATTATGGTGAAGATAACAAAACACAAAAATTAATCGTAAAGTTTAAACATGTGAGTTTTATGATATGCAAATTATATCTCAATAAAATATTCTATAAGTATATTAATACTTTAAAAAATTGTTTCCTTAAATTAAAAAAAAAGTTATCATACTGATAGAGAATACAATGAGAACAAAATAGGAGCTTAATGAATGGGTTCCCAAAAATGTCATTTTATTGTGTTTTATTTGTTATTGCAAAAGAAAAAATTGGTATAATCAGTAGAGCAGTGATTTAGAATAGAGCAATTAAATTGAAATACTATGTGTGAAAGGTTATTACAAAGTATTTAAACACAACATTATTTGCTTAACTGATGTAATATGTAATACACATCCACAACAGCAACACTGTTTAGAGTTATTATTTGAATAATATTCTGACCATATGTATGGTATCTGTTATGGGATAGATTTTGTATTTTCGTATATAAAAAGTGTCAAAAATATTGAGGCAAATATTTTTATGTTTTCATTAGTAGCAAAATTTATCTAAACAAAAATTTTAAGGACTCTTTTTTACAGATTTATGAAAATGTAAATGTCAGCTGTAAAAATACTACTTTTTAAAAACTGGTAAGACTGCATACAGCCTTCATTGCTGTACACTTGTAAAAAAATCGTTATATTAAAACAATATTTATTCTACCTGCAATAGGACTTTATCTTCTATATCTTGTGGAGACCAAAAAATGGTTTGAGAATAGTATATTGTTTTAACATATACAAATGTTCAGTTTCAAGTTACAATTTCCCATCCAAAGGATAACATGCTTCTCTGATAGGCAGATGTTTTTCCCCATGACCTTTTCCTCTTATCGTTATGCCCATGGATATATCAACTTAAATCACAAAGGGACTTTCAGCAGATATAATTAAGGTTACTAATCATCTGCCTTTAAAATAGGGAAAGTATCTTGGATTACGCAGGTGGATGCGATGTAATCACAGGAGTTCTTCAAGGCATAAGAGAGACAGATTTGTAGAACAAGGGAATTTGATGTACTTTGCTTATCTTGGATGGAAAGGGAGGGCAACAAGGGAAGAAAGGCAAGCATTTTCTAGGAGCAGGGAGCAGCCTGTAGCCAACATTGCATAGTGAAAAACATGCTGGCTGGTCTAATGAACACAGAAACTAAATTTAACCAAGAACATAAACTAATTTAGAAGTGGATTCTTGTTTTGAGACACTAAATAAAAGCCTGGTCCAACATTTTGCCTTCGAACTTGTGAGACCCTGAGCAAATAATTTAGCCATGCCATGTTGAAATTTGGACCTACCCATCCGAGATAATAAGTGAATAAGGTTTTAAGCTGCTAAATGTGTACTAATTTGTTAAATTGCAATAGAAAATTAATATACCTGGTTAATGAGGGTTAAATTTTAGAAGGAATTGTATATGAAGGTCAGTTATGCATAAATAACTATGTTATTCATCTGCTCACTTCAAATTAATCTGAGAAAGTTGGGTCATTACATCTGCTGTTTTTCTTTAGTTATCTCTGAAAACATAACTGCTATACCATTTAATATTTTGGTAACAACATTCATCTAACTAAGTAATATTTTTATTACATGTGGGCTGTTTATTTTTTCACTTTCAAAATTATGTTTGCTTTTATTTATTTGCTTATTTATTTATCTCAACTTTTAGGTTCAGGAGGTACATGTACAAGTTTGTTACATGGGTTAATTATGTGTTGCTGAGGTTTGCTGGGCTTCTTTTAAACAGTTGGTACAGTTTCTAAAACTCTTCAACTGAAGTCTAACCAATACATAGAATGCTGTAAAAAGGAATGAATTACATAATGTGAACAGACTGATATCACCACTCAGATTTTTTTTTTTTAAAGCTACAGCAGACAAAGCATGAAGTAACCACCTCTATAAGGACACATAAAGCACTGGGTTGTAATTATTGATCTGTATCCTACAAAGCAGGGATTCTCAACCCTCCAGGCCACAGAGTGGTAGAAGTCCCTGATCTGTTAGGAACAGGCTGAACAGCAGGAGGTCAGCAGAGGGCCAGCTAGCTTTACCATTTGAGCTTCACCTCCTGTCAGATCAGTGAAGGCATTAGATTCTCACTGGAAGGTCAGGCAGGGTGGCTCACACCTGTAATCCCAGAACACTGGGAGGCCCAGGTGGGTGGATCCATTGAGTCCAAGAGTTAAGGTCCAGCCTGGGTAATGTGGGAAAACTCTGTCTCTACCAAAAATACAAAAATTAATGTGATGTGGTGGCTGCACACTTGTGGTCTCAGCTACTTGGTAGGCTGACATGCGAGGATTGCTTGAGCTCAGGGGGCAGAGGTTGCAGTGAGCTGAGATCACACCACTGCACTCGGTCTGTGTGACAGAGTGAGACCCTGTCCCAAAAGAAGTAATAAAAATAAAAATAAAATTTAAAAAATTCTCAAAGGAATGTGAACTCTACTGTGAACTGCACGTGTGAGGGATCTAGACTGTGCAGTCTTTAGGCGAATCTAATGTTTGATGATCTGCGGTGGAACAGTTTCATCCCTCAACCACCACCTCCTCACTGGTCCGTGAGAAAATTATCTGCCATGAAATGGGTCCCTGGTGCCAAAAAGATTAAGGACCACTGCTACAAAGGACTGTGAAATTATCCTGTCTAGTCATGTCTTATACAACTCTCTACTACCACTGCTTAGCATCATAATTGGCATTTGTTGTTACTATACGCCAGAAATAAATAGTAGGGCTGAGTTTTCAAAGATGGGTTAAACATTAAAGAAATATTCTAAGATGTATACTATAGTCAATTCCCATTTGTACATACATCATACATATTATGACTAAAAATAGAATAAATAGTAGTGTGTCCTGAATTGGTGGGTTCTTGGTCTCACTGACTTAAAGAATAAAGCCGCAGACCCTCGCACTGAGTGTTACAGTTCTTAAAGATGGTGTGTCCGCAGTTTGTCCCTTCAGACGTTCAGATGTGTCTGGAGCTTCTTCCTTTTGGTGCATTCCTGGTCTAGCTGTCAAGAGTGAAATTGCAGACGACCTTCGCCCTGAGTCCGTTGAGTGTTACAGCTTATAAAGGCAGCATGGACCCAAAGAAAGAGCAGCAACAAGACTTACTTCAAAGAGCTAAAGAAGAAACCTTTCAGAGTGTGGAAGGGGACCCCACCTGGTTGCCGCTGGCTGGCTTGGGCAGCTTGTTTTTATTCCCTTATCTGGCCCCACCCACATCCTGCTGATTGGTCCATTTTACAGAGAGCTGATTGGTCCACTTTACAGAGAGCTCATTGGTCCATTTTGACAGAGCCTGATTGGTGCCTGTACAATCTTTGAACTAGACACATAGTCACAGAGTGCTAGTCCTCCCTGTCTCCACTAGGTTAGCTAGATACAGAGTACCAATTGGTGTATTCACAAACCCTGAGCTAGACACAAAGTGCTGATTGGTGTGTTTGCAATTCTCTGGCTAGGTATAAAAGTTCTCCAAGTCCCCATCCAGTTCAGGAGCCCAGCTGGTTTCACCCAATGGATCCTACACCAGGGCTACAGGTGGAGCTGCCCGCCAGTCCCAAGTAGCACCTGCACTTCTCAGCCCTTGGGCTGTCCATGGGACTGGGCACCACTGAGCAGGGGGCAGCACCCGTCAGGGAGGCTTAGGCTGCCCGGCCCACCGCAGGTGGGGAGCTCAGACATGGTGGGCTTCTGGTCTCCAGCCCTGCCCCACGGGGAAGCAGCTAAACCCAGAGAGAATTTGAGTGCAGCGCCGGTGGCCGGCACTGCTGGGGGACCCGGCACAACCTCCACAGCTGCTGGCCCGGGTGCTAAGTCCCTCACTGGCCTGGGCCTACGGTGCCGGCGGGCTGCTCTGTGTGTGGCCAGCAGAGCCCGCACAGGCGCTGGCCTGAAGTCACTGCCCCGGGAGGGCAGCCCCAGTTCCCACCCACGCCTCTCCCTCCACACCTCCCTGCAAGAGGAGGGAGGAGGCTCAGGCTTCACCCAGCCCAGAGAGGGGCTCCCACGGTGCGGTGGGGGGCTGAAGGTCTCCTCAAGCGCTGCCAGAGTGGACCCCGAGGCCGGAGGCTGAGGAGGCGCTGAGAGTGAGGGCTGCTAGCACATTGTCACCTCTCAGTAGAATCAATTATATCTAGAGAGAAATAATTTGTGACAAAATAAATCCTTCCAGGCATAGCTCTAGATTACAATAAATTAATGATATGCATTGACTTTTGATCTTTGAGGCTTATTCCACTATCTTTAGCAATAATCACTGTCATTAAACCAATAGCTTCAACATTTTTACAACTTTATATCCTTTCATCTAAGGAAAAATCTGACATTCCCTAATATATAAAGATCAAGTGAGAAATCATAGTAAAGTAATGGAGTATAACAGCAAACCACTATCCCCTAGAAGACATAGGATTGATACAAATGCTGTTGGTGAATTTTTATGCAACATAATTTATCAAAAGCATATAATATACTAATTTTTAAAACCAGTACATAATAATATCCATGGACATGAACCAACTGAATTCAGGCTTCATGGTTAATCATCTTTAAGTAATAGTATATGTAGCCAGAGGAGTAATTTTTATTTTGAACCCTAAGTAAAAACAGGTTATTACATAAAAATGGCTTTTCATATCTTTTGAAATTAAGATTACAAAATTATATCAGCATGATAGACACAGCCTTGAATCTGGCTTAAGGAGACTCATTGAATTATATGAGTCATTTAAAGGCCTTAGAGAAAACTGTTTTTCAAATAATTCCACGTATTTGCCTTTTGTGATGTCATTTTTTCCACCTTGAATGACTTCCAGATGTTATCTTTTTTAAGATTCAAATCATTCTTTAAAATATTGTAAATACGTATTTTTCTATTTACAAAAATCAGAAACAGGAAAGCAATCTTGACAATCTTTAGTCCATACATTCTTGATGTTTTTATGAGGATAGAGTCCACTAAGTTCTGAACTACAAATTCAGTCCTTGCTTCCATTTTAATTATATTTTAGTGAGTAGTGGTACAGATACTTGAACCAGTAATTTTTAAAAAGCGTAATATTGTAACAAAAATGCTGGATGCTACGAGAATACAATGTAGCGACTCTTAACCTGAATATCAAGATTGGCTTCCTGGAAGAAGATATATGTTAGCTAAAAATAAAGGCAGGTCAATTACAGGGAAAAAGAGGCTCATGTAAGAAAAGCAAAATCTTACCAGACTCAAAACAAATAGAAGAAGATTACACATTAGGTAAAGTGAGAGTAAAGTGTGACTGAAGCATAATATATAATAGTTGCAAATAAGATATGTGATTACAGATAATTTGGGTTCTTTTCAGGCATGGCTTTGTAAAGAACCTTGGAATTTAAATGTACTTTATTATTGATGGCATATTTCATACGTTTCTAACAATTCTTTCATAAAAAGTAACTTTTTTCATATTTTATAGTACAGAAATGAAGAACGGAAAAATCAGTGTCCATTAAAAAAGCTAGTATTTGATAACCACGCACATTACACATTATTTAATTCAATCCTCAAACAATCTGCAATATAAAACTTATTATCATTTTTTTAGGAAAGAAAGAGTAGGGTTGGAGAGGTTAAATAATATGGTCCGAATGTGATAATAAATACCCACGATGGAATTCCAACCAAGATCTCTGACTCTAAAGTCTATGATCTTTTCACGTGCGCATTTTATATTTCACAAAATATTTTTTGAAATATCAAATAAAATCTTTATCTCTCAATTGCTTATTCATTCTTCTGTTACAGTTTTTATTTTCAGTATTTTGTATTTTGGGTACATGCAATGATGAATATTTATATTTTTATAACTTATGATTATATATTGATAACTTTAGTAAAGAAAAATCAATAATTATAATTATATACTTGAACAATAATTATAATAATATATTATTAGTTTTATTAAAACATATCCTGACAAAACTTTTGTCTTCATGTACATATAATATATAATATTTATATTATAGATTTATAGTGTATTGATACGCTTATTTTAAAAATTAAATAGAATCTCCAAATTTTTGTTTTAATAACATACAACCTAAGAAGTCAATACGCAAATTGTACTTACATGATGACAACCTTGAAAATTAGGCTCAAAGAAGAAATTTCAACACAGATCTTTAATTTTGAATAAAAATGAATTGTATTAAGATTTTTTGAACTATTCAAATGTCAATAGCAGAAACTACACCAGTATCTATAATACATTTTATTATAATGATTTTTAAAGGCACAGTTTATATTTTAAGAGTATGTTTCTCCAAATCGTTATTTATGCAAGATTCCTAGACATGGTAAAATGATAATAGGAACAGATTATGGGAACAGATGAGAACCCAAAATGCAGCGATTACCCTCTAGTTGCAAATCAAATTAGAGAAAATATGTATCAGGAATGAGTTGTAACATTTTCAATGTATAAGAAATAAAATCAATTTGCTTATATGTCCCCCCAGCGTATATATGGGCCAGTTTTGAATGCTTTTTGTTCATAGCACAACTTATTCTTCACAGTTAGCATCTCATTTGTGTATTTGACAGCATCATTATATTTTTTTAATAAAGTTGCCAAATTCCTTTGTGCAGATTGATCATTGTGACAGAAAATGATTTTCAGGAAAATAAGCACTTATATTTTTCCAATAAATAAGGTAGTCCCAATTATTTTGTGTTACTCTAGTGCATGCTTGCTGCTAATGTTATAACTAATCTAATCACTTATTATGCAGACTGATTTGTGATGGGTCTGAGTAGATCAGCAAAGAATCAGGCCCTAGAAGAAGACTGTTTGCATTTCAATAGTGGCTTAACCTTCTTCTTGTTGTGGCATTGAGGAAATCATTTACCTTCTCGTTGTGTTTTTAATTTTATCCATAATGAATGATACTATCTATCCTTCGAATAGCATTAATGTACATATACATTAAACACATATAATATATAAAAATGTGTGTGTACCTGTGTGTATATAATCTTCAAAGATCACCTGGTACTTAGAGTTAAATATTATTATTACTATTACACATTTATTATTATACTTATTTATGAAAACTGTGTTGTTATTATACAATATCTGTGTTTCTATTCTGAATGCAACAATTAGGTTTTATTAGATTAATAGCTTAAATGATGCTAATATGACATCTTCCTTCTATTTATTCTCCTTTTTACCTGATGTATTTTACTCAAATCAGTATCTTTACATTGCATTCATAGGTTTCAGAATAAAATTATTATTTCCCTGCCTTTAATTTACAGTCTTTTGTAAAAGAACCATCATGCTGTACTTTAGGTATGTAGTACTTACACTTTTATATATTCTTTCTTCTTAACCTATGCGGAAAAACTGTCTTGGTTTAATTTTTTTGACAGTAACATTTTGAACTACAGACATTAGGTGAAAAATACGATAATGTGATTTTGAGGAGATAGTGATGTATTATGAGAGGTGGGCATACAAGCAGATCATTTTAATCTGTGACATTTTAATCTCAAAAGGAACAAAAAGAGTTAATGAGAATGTCAAGTGTGCGAATGAACTGAAACGCATGTCGCTAGGGAAACATTCGAGAAGATATATCTAACAGAATGTTAATACAGAAATAGAGACAGCAAAAATAGATTTATTAATTTTTATATCATTAGTTAATATCATTTGAGTATGTATTATTATTTAATTTATAGATGTTATATACTTTATTCTAAATTACCTTTTAGTTCCTTTGACCTAGAGACTTGTGTTTTTTTCTATTTGAGGATCCTATACCACAGTATATTTAATTAATTATTATTACTTTTTATTTATTTATTTTTTGAGATGGAGTCTTCCTCTGTCACCAGGCTGGAGTGCAGTGGCATGATCTCGGTTCACTGTAACGTCCACCTCCCAAATTCAAGTGATTCTCCTCTCTTAGTCTCCCGAGTAGCTGGGACTACAGGCATGCACCACCATGCTCAGCTAATTTTTGTATTTTTAGTAGAAAAATGGGGTTTTGCCATGTTGGCCAGGATGGTTTTGATCTCCTGACCTCGTGATCCGCCCATCTTGGCCTCCCAAAATGTTGGGATTAATTAATTTTTAAATACATGTATTCATGTGTTGTGCAATCTCATACCTAATTAGCCTTCTCTGGTCTATAACAGTTTTCCAGACTTTACCCAGTTTTAATGACTAGATAGTTTTGTGGAATATACTGGTTAGATATTTTTTAGAATGTCTTTCAACTTGGGTTTGTCTGATGGTTCTCTTACACCTAGACAAGGATTATGATTTTGGAGGGCAGGAAGATGAAAAAGGTGAAGTACCATTGTTAATATATCCAGGCTGGATGCTGTCAATATGACTTATCTCTGCTGTTAAAATGTATCACCTGGCTTAAGTAGTGTTTATCTTTTTTTTTTTTCACTGTGAAATTAGTTGTATTTTTTAATCTTTCTCTCCATTTCTATACTCTAGATTTTGGAAACATGTTACAAAGTGCAGTCCAAACTTAAGGAGTGGGGAATTAGGAACATATGTTCTGTAAAAGTCATTGTTAAGAGAATTTTTTAAAATTAAGTATTTTTTAAGAATAAGCCTCAGACTGGCTGAAAATGTTACCGTCTTTTCCTCATTATTTGATAATTTTTATCATGAACAAATGTTTAGTTTTGTCAAATGATTTCTGTATTATTGATATGATCTCAATTTTTATTATTTTGTTTGTTAATATGATTAATTACACTGATAAATTATTAAATGTTGATCCACATTTCCATTCCATAGAAGATTTTACTCAGTCATACTACAATGCATTTTATATGTTCTTGTATCTGGTTTGCTCATATTTAAATATTATTATGTCTATGTAAGATGTTAATCTGTAATTGTGTTTATTTCTATTGCGTTTGTCTGGGTTTGGTATTGTGGCAATGATGGCTGTATAAATTATATGGTGTATGTCCTCAGACTTTTTAATATCTGAAAGAGACCTTTCTTTTTTTTTTTGAGAGAGAGAGGGATGGAAACTTGATTTGTCATCCAGGCTGTTTATGTTTTAAATATGTCTCTTGTACTAAAATAAAATTAAATTTTCATTCTTTCTTTCACTCTTTCTCTGTAATTGGAATAATTTACCATTAATATCTTTTTAGTAATAATATGTCTTATTTATTTCTCTCAAGTTATTATTTTCTATAATATTCATATGCTATTTTTTGTTTTTACTGAGATTGTGTTTTCCTTTATTTTATGTTATAAACTCTAATGTTTTAATTAGTTATAACATTTAATTTAAAATCTTATCATTGTTGTTCTGATCTATATAGGACTCTTAAATCTCTACAATTCAGAGGTCTCCTTTTCATTTCATATGATCTTGTTCAATTGTTTAGCTCTGTTCCTTTTTAATCACACAGTTTAGATATTCATGTTAAGATTTTTTGTTTTGTTTTGTTTTTGACACAGAGTCTTGCTCTGTTGCCAAAGCTGGAGGGCAGTGGTGCGATCTTGGCTCACTGCAACCTCCCAAGTTCAAGTGATTCTCCTGCTTCAGCCACCCGAGTAGCTGTGATTACAGGCACCCGCCACTACACCTGGCTAATTTTTTTTTTTTTTTTCCCTGGTAGAGACGGGGTTTTGCCACGTTGGCCAGGCTGGTCTTGAACTCCTGGTCTCAGGTGATCTGCCCACCTGGGCCTCCCAAAGTGGTGGGATTACAAGCATGAACCACCAAGCCCGGCATGGAAAAGACCTTTAAGAATTCATGTTACTTCTATAAATGTTTTCGCAGATTAAAAAAAAAAAATCTGTGAAGGGGATTTTCCTTTGGAAGACTTTTTAACAACTCATTCAATAATTTTAACAGATATGGCTAGTCGGGTTTTCTATTTCTTGTTAAGTATGTCTTAGCAGTTTGTGTCCTCAAGTAATTATTTCTTTTTTTCTTTTTCTTTTTCTTTTTTTTTTTTTTTTTTTTGAGATGGAGTCCCGCTCTGTCGCCCAGGCTGGAGTGCAGTGGCCAGATCTCAGCAGGTCACTGCAAGCTCCGCCTCCTGAGTTCACACCATTCTCCTGCCTCAGCCTCCCGAGTAGCTGGGACTACAGGCGCCCACCACTCGCCCGGCTAGTTTTTTGTATTTTTTAGTAGAGACGGGGTTTCACTGGGTTAGCCAGGATGGTCTCGATCTCCTGACCTCGTGATCAGCCCGTCTCGGCCTCCCGAAGTGCTGGGATTACAGGCTTGAGCCACCGCGCCCGGCCTATATTTATTTCACATAAGGTATCAAGTTTTCACGCATAAAATTATTGATATTATCTCTATTGTCCTTTTATGTCTATGAAATCATTAGTGATGCATTTTTTTCACTCCTGATATTGATAATGTGTGTATTTTTGGTCTTAACTTGGCTGGAGATATAGCAATTTTACTTAAAAACTCTCTTGGTTTTGGCCGGGCGAGGTGGCTCACGCCTGTAATCCCTGCACTTTGGTAGGTCGAGGCGGGCAGATCACGAGGTCAGGAGATGGAGACCACCCTGGCTAACACCGTGAAACCCCATTCCTACTAAAAATACAAAAAATTAGCCGGGCGTCCTGGTGGTCATCTGCAGTCCCAGCTACTCTGGAGGCTGAGGCAGGAGAATGGCGTGAACCCGGGAGAAGGAGGTTGCAGTGAGCTGAGATTGCACCACTGCACTCCAGTCTGGGCGACAGAGTGAGATTCTGTCTCAAAAAAATAAAAATAAATAAAAAATAAAACAGTCTCTTGGTTTTGTAGATTTTGTCTATTTGTTTTCCTGTTTTCAATTTCATTATTGTCTCTTCTAACTTTTTTTTTTAAGGTTAATTTGCTCCTCTCTACTTTCTTAAAGTGCAATTTTAGGCTGTCAATTATCGATCTTTCTTGTTCTCTAACAATGTAATATGTACTTACATAGAGAATATTTTTAGAGCAGTTTTAAGTTTACAGAAAAATTGTGAGGAAGTTACATTTACTATATACCCCCTCCCCACACAACCATTATCAGCATTCTTCATCGAAAGGGTACATTTATTACAATTGATGATCTTACTTTACATATCAGAATCAATCAAGCTCATAGTTTGAAATTCCTTCTGGTATTACACATTCTATGGTTCTGAACAAATTTATAATGATATGGATCCATCATACAGAGTATTTTCAGTGCCCTAAAAAAATCTCTGTGCTCTGCTTTTTTATCCCTATCCCCTACTTCCAACCCTGGCAATCACTGATCTTTTTACTATTTTTTGAATGGTCTTTATTTCTTAGAAAAGTAATATATGCATTTGATGCTATAAACTTCTTATAATTACTGCGTTGGCTGTGTCCCACAGATTTTTATAAATTTTATTTTAATTTTGATTTACCTCAACATTTTACAAATATTTTATTTTAAATTTCCTCTTTGACCCATAGACATCTACAAATTATATATATATATATATATCCAATTATTGAGACTATCCCAGCCATATTTCTGTTATTAATTGAGGAAATATTTTGCAAAATTTCTATTCTTTTAAATTAATTAAGGTTTGTTTTATGAAGAAGATTCTGGTCTATCATCATTAATTTTCCTCATGTACTTGAGAATAATTGTGTCCTGCTTTTGTCAGAAGAAGTGGTATATAAATATTAACTAGGTCAAGCTGGCCGATAGTGATATTCATGCCATTTATTTTCTTTCCGATTCTCTGCCCAATTAATTTATTAAGAAACTGAAATCTCAAATTATAATAGTTAATTTTATGTTTTTCCTATCAGTTGTATCCATTTTTGCCTCCTGTGTTTTGACACTGTGTTGTTAGGTGCATACAGGCTTAGAAATGTTATTTCTTTTTGAAAAATTGACCCCTTTATTATTAAATAATATTTTTATTTATCTCAGAAATTCCTCCATATTATGGAATCTTATTTTCCTAAAATCAATATGGCTACACAACTTTTTTTTTTTTTGATTAGTGCTTTCATTGTATATCTTTCTCTATTCTGTAAATACTAGCCTTTCTGAATCTGAATAAAGAAGTAGGTGTCATGTAACCACCATTTAATTGAGCATTTTATAAGATTCATTTTGTCTCCTCTCTTGATTTATCATTTATTTTTCTCTGTTTGTCTTTAGTGGTCATTGTGGAGGTACCAGCATCTGTTTTTGTTGGTTTGTTTGTTTGTTTGTTTTTCCTTTTTCATAAAAATTGCTCTGTCTGGTGTGGGATGGTGTCTCATTGTGGCTTTGACTTGCATTTCGGTGAATCCTAGTGATGTTGAGCATTTTATAATATGTTTGTTTGACACCTGTATGTCTTATTTTGAAAAGTGTCTGTTCATGTATTTTGCTTATGTTTTGATGGGGTTATTTGTTTTTGTCTTGTTGCATTCTTTAAGTTCCTTTCAGATTCCAGATATTAGAAATTTGTTGAATACATTGTTTGTGAATATTTTCTCCCATTCTGTAGTTTGTACATTTACTTGACTGATAGTTTATTTGTTGTACAAAATCTCTCTAGTTTAATTAGGTCCCATTTCTCTATTTTTGTTTTTGGTGCAATTACTTTTGAAGACTTAGTCAAAAATTATTTGGCAAAGCTGATGCTAAGAATTCTTAATATTTTTAATATTTCTTAATATTTTTGTTAAAATGCAATTCTTAGTAATTATTTTCAAATAATACAGTTATGCTACTATATTATCATTACTATTTTTTTTTACAAATACTTCAATATATATAGACACCATGTGCTGTAATCCAAGACCATCAATTACCATGATGGATAAAAAAACAAGGGCTTCTTTAATATAAAAACAACTTCACAGTAATCTGACTCAGTCATTTTCCCACAATCAGACATTGAATAGGAGATCTGTTAAAGGGTTCTTCATTTGATTTCATCGTCTAAAAATCATTCTATTCAAAAACATTATAACCTGTGTTAATGACACTAGTTTATTTAGTTTTAATCAGTGTTAGTTGATTTGGTTAAAAACAAAATCTAAAAACTATCAACAAAACAAAAACAATTGCAAGTTTCTTTGCATTATAAGACTCAAATGGCATTCACAAAAATTTTGAAAAATAGTCTTAGAGTTCGAATTCACACTACCATTATCTTTAATAAAGAAGTCATCATAACTATAGTACTGCTTCTATTTTTAAAATTATTTGCTTGAATTATAAGGTTATTGAAATGAAATGTTTGTATTAATATAAGTGAATAGCAATTACCTGCTACTGTTTTATTTTAATGATCTTTCTTATGTCTTTACTACTGCTGTTTCTCATTAGAAACTGTGTGAAGAGATTAAAATAAGTGATCCTTAAAATCACTTAAAGCAACCTATCATCTTATTGCCCTGGGATGGAAGTCAGGGGATATGAGTTCTAGATCTCCTTACTTAGCAGAATAACTGAGATTTTTGTCTGACTTTAAATCATCTGGGCTTTATGTCTTCAACTAGAAATTAGATAGGATTCTTCAGTTATAAAATTATATGAATCTGTAATTCTGTAAGCAATTAGCAATGCTATTGAAACTCATTATAGACTTATTTTCATGTACCAGGAAATTTCCCAATACTGTATATCACTTAATGTCAACTATTAATTTATTAACATTATTTTGTTGCTGTTTAGGTGACATTGACACATCATATTCTTTTATATTCTATTCAAGAATTATCAACATAATAAGCAATCCTCACATCTCAAATGGTTTTAATATTTGCTAACAGGTAAACATGTCACCAAGTAGCTTGAGTACATGCCTTTACAGTGTGAAAAGACACACCTGTGTCAATGTGTTCAATTCCTAAACATTATTCCCTGTCTCTTGCTCTGTTATTTGAGGTTGTGTTCATTTCTCCTAAAAAGAAGTAAATTGGTACAATCTCAAGGTTTATTAACTAAATTTATTTTAATTCTAAAAGGTTTGTCATAAAATATCATTAGATGAAAAAAGGAAGGTGAAAATAATCAAGATTAAACAATGACAAATGGAACAATTTCATAAACAATTCAGTATCCCTCTCTTAAGTAGTAACAGGAGATAAACTCCTTTCACACTTCTTACATTTCAGATACTCTTGCACAATTTGCATTTTCTGAGGTAAAAACAAATTAAAAGGCCTTTAAACGTGTGGGTTTTATGTAATAAACAAGCTGTGCTGCTGATTTGTAATTTCCTACTTACTCCAAGCCATAAGCCTAACTTCCATAAACATAAATCCTAGTTAGCCTATTTTCCTTTTTAGAATGAAGGCCTGACAGGCAGTTTTCTTAAACAATCTGGCTTCCTTCATACACAGACTTTTATGCCGTACAATTCCGTTAACTATGTATTTTGTTTCAAGCCACTAGAGTTTACTTTGTTGTACACAAACAATTGCAATGAATATTAGCTTTGGACTTCAGTTTTACCAGCCACAAAATTTGTTTTAGGATGACTCTGACTGGCTTTTCTTGAAACATCAGACATTTTTATTTTTATGCTTTATTGATGTTGTCAGTGCATAGCTCTCTTTGGAGCATCTAGGACTTGTATGTATACAAGCACAAAAGAAAATTGGTATCAAAATAAATTTTTTTATGGTTGCTTCTGTTCAACTTTTATTTTTACTTGTTAAGGATTAAACACTCACTAGACTATTTTTTGTCTAAGCATATTTTTAAATTGTATATGTAAAATTTTATCATGTTTTTAAAGAAACGTTTTGAATGAAGTCAAGTTTTCAAATCATGGATGTCATGTTTCTGGATTTTCATTAAATAAACTTTAAATTATCTCCGAGTCCTAAACTACTAGTTTGTCAGGATAATCAGTGTCAGTATCACTTGTTTTTGCTTAGCCTCTGTAAGGTTTCTTAAAAATCTAGGAGGCTTTAGGGGGTTCCTGAAAATGTAACAGACACTTCAATTGTTTTTCTATTATAGTGGCCTTTAATAACAATATTGTTAAAAACTACTCAATTTCTCAATTATTCGGGACACCAAATTCTTTGTCATGCATTGAATATTACGTCCTTTATAGAATATGAGAGTCCCTATGCTTAAAATTGAGACTCCCCAAATTCTCTCAGGGGTCACAACAAAATTCTCTCAGGTGTCAGAGGTCTTGCCTAATTTTATGTCATCCTCAAAGGCATCCTCCCAACTGTCTTTTCCCTTTTCTTTCTGGACACTTCATATAGTTTGTTCTTGAGCAACATGTTTGGTCTTTATACAGTTTTCATTCATTTAACCCTGCTTTGACTTGCCTAGGAAAAGACAGCACAAAACATAGCTATCCATTTGAATCAGAAAGAAGGAAATGTATTAGAAAATACACAAATAAATTGGTTTGTATTTTAATAAATGGTACTATGACTACTATTACATTTTGCATTCTATGTTCCAACAAACAACTATATTATGTTGTATAATGTTGAGTCTGTCTAGGAAATGTTTTTAATGCCAAATTCTATTGGTGTGGTAGAAAACACTTCAGTATTCCTTTCCATATTCTTTTTTCAAATATATGCACTTCAGGTTGTTCACTTAAAAATAAAAATGCACAATCATGAAAATGACAGGTGCCTGTCAGTGTGCTCTTCACTGATGTGCTTCTCTGGATGTCCAGCAGCTTCTGTCTCTGCCTTGCTAGGGTCTTGGGTTTTTATAGGCCCAGATGGGGCCCTGGCAGGCCAGGATGGTCTTGAAAATGCAACATTTGGCTTTGAAAGCAGGAGTGCCTGTCCTCACCTAGGTCCCTGGGGATCGAACCCTAGCCAAGGACCACACCCTTCTCTACACAGAACTTCCCTTCCCCTTTTCACATTATTTAAAGAGACCACTCTCTTCCCTTCCCAGCTCTCCCTCATTAGTAGTACTGGGTACTCTATTAGGCATAGGAATGAAAAAGCCCCTCCAATACATTTTAGTGAACACTAAATTATAAGTATTCATATGTTTATGTTTACTTCAATGTGTTTTGAGGGACACTGCAAAGAAAATCATGTATGTGGGGAATTAGTAACTGTTGAGAGAATGGTACATTAAACAAAGTCATTGTTCTTTTCCTGCAGGACTATTCTATTATGCCTATTTAAATGGTGAGTCTCTTGCAGAGGATATAGTCTATGGACTATTTCCAACCTTATATAACTATGAAATATTTTCATTACAGAACATTTAAAAGGACGTATGTGTTTTTAACATTCCTTACAAAATGCTCCAATATTCTCTTTAAGAAAGTTCAGGAACCTTTGTCAGAGTCCTTATTTGTTTGTTCAAAAGCCTGACAGTGCTAAATTTGGTATGTTCCTCAAAATTATCCATACATCTTCTGAAGCTGGAACACTGACAAGACAACTATTCTTCATTGTGGGGCTAAGATATGTAACTGCTAAGTACAAATATTCTGTTACAAAGTTTAATATTTTTACTACCTTGTAAAAATATAAAATGTTTGCTCTTTATATTTCGTATACTTAAAAATTATTTATTTTTTATTTTAAATTTTTATTTTTTAAGTTCTAGGGTACACATGCAGGATGTGCAGGTTTGTTACATAAGTAAACATGTGTCATGGTGGTTTGCTGCAACTATCAACTCATCACCTAGGCATTATTCCAACATGTATTAGCCATTTTTCCTAACACTCTCCCTCCTCCCACCCCACTCTGCAAGAGGCCCCAAATGTGTGTTGTTCGCCTCCCTGTGTCCACGTGTTCTCATTGTTCATCTCCTGGCTCTAACCTTTTTTAGTATACTATTATTGCAATGGTTTTGTTTTTGTTATAATTCTCTCATAGGCAAATTTTTCATAAACTATGTTAACTTCTTAAATGTGTACTTTAAATCTGAGAAGACTGAAAAGATTTAACATGATATTGATAAATGTAAAAAATAGTAATATGTTGATAAACTTTAGCTTGAATCTTTGAATCTAAACGTGTCTGTATTTCCTAGTTGGTAAAGTGGGATCTTGCTTTTAAGACAAATTTACAATTTTAGTCTTTTCACATCATGATTGAAGCAATTAGACTTTTCACTGGCATTTTGCTATTTTTTGTATGTCTCTTGCCTTTGTTGCTATTTTCTTCTATTACCTTCTTTTACATAAAATAAATGTTTCTTAGCATGCCATTTATTTTCTCTGTTGATTTACTACCTATTTGTCCTATGATTTACAGTATGCCTTTTTGTGTGTTAAAATCTGCTTCACATTAATACTGACTTAATTCCAAAACAACTAGCAAGTTTATTCTCTTATATCTCCCTATTCATTCTCTCCTTTTATTCTATTGTTGCCATATATATGACATCAATTTGTGTTATAAACCTAAAAACAATATTGTAAATATTGCTCTATATAATCATATTTTAATAGAACTAAGAAATGAGAAAAATTATAAATAAATATACTCTATTTAATGACATGTCTATCATTCTATAATAGTACTTCTCATTTTTTCTTGTGGATTTGAGTTTCTTGATTGCTCTGGCTAGAGAATGATCAATTTCATTGATCATTTAAAAAAATAAGCAGGCATTGTTTTTATTTTTTCTGTTTTATATTTCCCTTTTTCTGCTTTTATCATTATCATTTCCTTTCTTTCACTCGCTTTGAAATTAGTTGACTCTCATTCTAATTATTGCTTAGCATGCATAGTTAGATACTTGATTTGAGACCATTCTTTCTTTCAATAAAAATGTTTAATGCTGTATCATCTTTGTTATGGACTGAATATTTGTGTCTCATAATATTCATATGTTAAAATCTAATCTCAAAATGACAGTGTTTGGAGTTGTGGCCTTTGGGAGGTTATATGGGTTGAGTCCTTATGAATGGGATTAATGCCCTTTAAGAAAACAGGCCAGAGATCTAGTTTGCTCTCTTTCTGCTATGTGAGGATACAAGGAGAACTTTGCCATCTGACCGTGCCAGCGCTCTAATATTGGACTTCCGGCCAACAGAAGTGTGAGAAGTAAGTTTTTCTTGTGTATAAGCCATCTAGTCTATGAAATGTTTTTATAGGAGTTGAACTAAGACAATATTATTAAGTGCTACTTTATCTATGTCCCACAAACTGTGATACGTTGTTTTCATTTTTATTCATTTCAAAATATTTTGTAATTTTCTTTGTGAATTCCCATTGAATCCATGAGTTCCTTAAACGTATTTATGCTATTTCTAGACATTTGGCATTTTCTAGATATCTTTCTATTTCTTATTGCTAGTATGATCCCATTGCATTCAGAAAATACAGTTTGGCTATTTTCAATTCTTTCAAATTTGTTGACATTTGTTTGGTGGCCCAGAAAATTTTCTGTCTTAGTAAATATTTGAAAATTATTTTTTTTATGTGCATTTTTTTTGTTAGATTTATAAATGTCATTTCGGTTAACTTATGTTTATCAGGTCTTCTAAATTTTTCCTGTTTGTCTACTTGGTCTGTTGATTTCAGAGAGAATAATAGAAATAAGTCCAACTATAACTATAATTGTGGTTTTTGAAAATTTCTCTTTCAGTTCTATCAGGTTTTGCTTCATGTCTTTGAAAACTTTGCTAGAATTATTTTATCTTTTTCATAAACTCCTAATTTCTGGTAGCATTTCTTATTCTGAATTTTACTTTATATATATTTATATAGCCACTCCAACTCTCTTGGCTTCATATTTGCATATTGTATTTTCCACATTATTACTTTTAACATTTCCATACATTTATATTGAAATTGGGTTTCAATATTAACCACAAATAGATGTGGTTTATTAAATCAAATTCAACCTAAATAGCATTAATTGAGTCTTTACCTTGTTTATATGTAACTCAATTATTGACATGTTTAAATTTAATTATGCCATCTTATCATTTTTTATTTCTTTTATCCATTATTGATTCCCTTTTTCTACTTTAGATGCTACATTTTAGGTTACCTATTCTTTTTTTCATTCCACTTATCCTTCACTGTTGGCCTAGTATTTATTTATAGCTTTAAAAAATAGTGTTAAACTTTCAACAAGATAAACCTAATTCTTCTCTCTCTTTCTGTACTGTTTGGTCACATATTTTACTTTTATTTCTCATGTTACCACTTAAATAATTTTTACTATTTTTTCTTTATAGAGCTGAATTTTTATAAATAAGGCAAAACTATATATTTATTGTCTTTTTTGCCATTATCAGAGATCGTTATTCATTGAATAGAACCAGATTTTGATCTGGTGTCATATTTACTTTATGAAAGGAGGATTCTTTAATATTTCTTAAGATCTGCTGACAATATATTCTCACAGCTTTTATTTGTCTGACAGAAAACATTTATCTCTTTGTTTTCTGTATATAATATTTTGATGCCTTCAAAGTTTTCTCTTTACCATTGCATTTGTTGGTTGGCATATACCGTATCATAGTTGTGTTGTTCTTATATGTTTTTGTGTTCTTCTTCTTCGGGTTTCTCTGAAGTTACAGAATTTTATTTTAAAGTGCTTTACTATTTTCAAAAATTCTCAACCATTATCTTGTGTGTTTTTGCTTTTGCATTTCTCTCTTATCATTCAGAGATTTCACTTAAACTTGTGTCTTTCTGTTTGATTTTTTTATATCTTTAGAACGCTGTAATTTTTATAAATCTTGTTTTTTGTGTTTTGCTTTTTATGTCTTTTCCTCACTTTTAATGAATTATTTCTACCTACTTACCTGTACTTAAGTTCACTGATTATTTCCTGAGCTGTGTTTGCAATTATATAAACAATTACTAGAGCGTCTCAGTTGAAAGTGTAATTCTTTTCTACAGCCCAACCTTCCTCATTTGTGATAAAGTTCTACCAGTTTGAAATTTAATTTTGTTAACACAGAAATAATACAAGTTAACAGGTAACAATAATAAAACAAAATGATATATAATGCAGTTAACATTATTTTAGTTGTGAAAAATATTTTTGAAGTAGTTTTAATATTTAAATAAAATAAAATTCTACTAATGTTTCAAGTACCTTTCACTAAAATCCTTAAAGAGCTCTACAGTGAGGATTTTAAATCAAATAGTTTGATTTGCATGATAAATGTATTGCATTTTGGATAATGTATCTAGTGTGAAAATTCATTAACATCATCTCCAAATTGTGTAATCCCATGATACATAATTAAAATAAAAGACAATGTGAATGGATTTTTAGTTCAATTGTACAACAGGTTTTTTTTTTTAATTTTTATTTTTCAGATCAGGGATGTCAGAGGGTTAATATTGGATTTTTTTGTAAGAGATATTGACCTGGAAGCAGAAACAGAAAAACAAACTGTATTGAGTACTGAGGAATTTTACATATATCATAGTTCTGAGGAGTTGGTGTTATTTCCTCTTTATGGATGAAGAATCTGGGTCACAGTGTATTAGTCTGTTCTTACACTGCTTATAAAGACATATCTGATACTGGGTAGTTTATAAAGGAAAGCAGTTTAATTGACTCACAGTTCCACATAGCTGGGAAGCCTCACACTCATAGCATAAGAGCAAGAGACGTCTTACATGGTGGCAGTCAAGAGAGTTTGTGTGCATGGGAACTCCCCTTTATAGAACCATCAGATTTCATGAGACTTGCTCACTATCAAGAGAATAGCACAGGAAAGACCCACCCCATGATTTAATTACCTCCCACCTGGTCCCTCCCATGACACGTGGGTATTATGGGAGCTACAATTCAAGATGAGAGTGGGTAGGGACAGAGCCAAACCGTATCACTCAGAGAAGTATATTAAATTGCCTAAAAATCACACAGATACTAAGTGGCAGATTTTACATTCCAAAATAATGTGTCTTTTAGACATAGTAATTGCTTTTACTATTCCATATGAATTTTGCAGTTAGAAAAGTTATATTTAGAAGCCACATGTAAATTCTATGAAACTTTTAATACTCCCAAATCCATGAAAAAGTCAACATATGATTAGGTGAATTAATATAAACACTTGTTTATTACTATGTTCACTGCTTGGCCGAAAATCAATCACAGATCCTAAACACTTGAGGATTGGGAGATGAGTGAGTGATAGAATGTGTCTAGAAAAATGATTGTCAAGGGGACTTCAGAGTTTTGAGTATCACCTCATCACATTCACTCAAACTAAATATTTCTTGCCAACCTATAAGGATTAGTCATAATAATCAATGAATCCAGAAACAAAACAGAACAAAACCAAACCTTGCTTTCAGTTTTGGTCAAGATAACAATTATATTTACATAAAACAGTTTTCAAAGTAATTCTGGTATTCTGCACCAGAAAACACTTGAGTGTATGCTCTTCAAAAGTTAAAAATTCTGGAATGAAGACCATATGTCTATGGGGAACATTCTGGCCTGAAATATGCAGAGTATGATGACTACAATGTTCTTTATTACATTAATCTATTAAGACACCAAATATTTAGTTTAGGAGTAGTTTTAAACATTTTTCCTTAGTACTTAGTTCAAGCTCCATCCATGTCCCTGCAGAGGACATGATTTTGTTAATTTTATAGCCACATGGTATTCCATGGTGTATATGGAGCACATTTTCTTTATCTAGTCTATCATTGATGGGCATTTAAGTTGATTCCCTGTCTTTGCTACATTGAATAGTGCTGTATTGAACATACACATGCACGTGATTTTACAACAAAACAGTTTATATTTCTTTGGGTATATTCCCAGTAATGGGATTGCTGGTTCAAATGGTATTTCTGTCTTTAAGTCTTTGAGGAATCACTGCAGTGTCTTCCACAATGGCTCAACTAATTTAAACTCCCTCCAACAGTGTATAAGCATTCCTTTTTATCCACAACCTTTGTCAGCATCTGTTATTTTCTTGGGTTTTTAGTAATAGCCAGTCTCACTGGTGTGAGATGGTGTCTTACCGTGGTTTGATTTGAGTTCCTCTGATGGTCAGAAGGCCATTAGTCTTAACAAACTAACACTGGAACAGAAAACCAAATACTGCATATTCTCATTTAGAAGTGAGAGGTAAATGAGGAGAACCCATGGACCTCTAGAGGGAAGCAACACACACCAGGGCCTATCAGAGGGTAGAAGATGACAGGAGGGAGAGGATCAGGGAAAAGAATGGATACTAGGCTTAATACGTGGGGGATGAATTAATGTGTGCAACAACCCCCATGACACGTGTTTCCCTGTGTAACAAAACTGCACATGTACCTCCAAACTTAAAAGTTAAAAAAAAAATACTTACTTCCAAATAAGAGTATCATTTTTCAATGATTTGTAGAGAAAAATAGAATTAAAGTGTTAAGTGTACCGACAAAATATAATTCTGGGACCATACAGACATTTGGATAATTTAACTCCATTACGATTCATACTAAAATAGTTTCTACTATTAGGCACACTTTCTCATTTAAGTACATCAGCCAAAGAGTACTGATTACCAATGTTTTACTTGTAATTTCTCTTCTTAAATATAGGGGGAATCTATTATCTATCAACCATTGTTGAAACTATTAGTAGTTAAATTTGAAGTATTCCTGTAGAGGGTGCAGAAAACAAATCCTGCATTTCTAATGGTTTCCAAAATATATTTAGTGTAAAATAGTTTTTAAAAAACAGGAAAAAAAAAAAAAAAGAAAGAAAGAACAATGAAGTGTCATTTAAACAGGGGCAAGCATGATTGCGGTTTCTATTTTTGCCATATACCCATGACATATCTCCAGGAAAGAAAATAAAAACTATGCTTTACATCTTGTTAAATGCACATTTGTTCTATATAAATTTGAGCTTGTTAAAATAATAGCTGACAAATATGCATTTCTTATTTTAAACCTTTAAATTACATAAATGTAAATCTACAAAAATGGAGAGATATTTTCATATGTAATTATCATCAGCAATATAGAAAGGATATGATTTTGTTTGATGCCATTTAAATGTGGATATTGTTATGTTGTGAATCCATCCTTTTTTATGATAATGAAGAAAAGTGAGTAAAATTATTCAAATTTGAGCATTTTTTTCCCCACAATTTGGGAACTACAAATTTATGTTCTTCTTAGAACTGTTAATGATGTTGTAGGCAAGAAAAGTGTTCTACATGATTTAGCAAAGGCAGATATTGCATGTAAAATTCAGTGCGTTTAAACAATTTTTTGGAAAGATTGAAGGAATTTTTGCCAATCATTTGAAAATCAGATGAATATAGCCAATTCCATTCGTTTCTATGCTCAATTTGGTTAATCTCTGTAAATAAATCTTAACTAATCCCATTTTTCTGTCAAGTCCATAGCCAATGGTTTTTAAGATTCATTGTCTACCATATGTTAGCACAAAAACTTTTCCAGAAGGAGATTTGAATTTCTCGTTCAGAGTACTCATCTCAACATATGTCAAAACATCTGCTCTTCCTTGAGGGTAACCAACTCCAATTTTTAAGTGTCTGTATAAGTTCTTAAAATCTCACAGAATATTAATAAAAGCAATATTTCAAATTGTCTCTTCAAAGGTGTTCTAGAATAGGTCCTGAAACATGTAGTATATCTTTAGCATGTGTAAGGTGCACTGTGGAGAATATGTTAAATCCATCATCCTCTTTAAGTGCACCACCTTTTTATATATAAAAATACATTTTTAGACATAATGAAACCAAACCCATCTACTATATGAGATTAATTTAAAAATACAGCTATGTATCTATCTTAAAAATTACCTAAATACCTGTAATTCACCTTTCTGACTTATAAAACCATCTAAGCATATGTAAGTTTATTTTTCATGATTAACTGATGATTGTGGATATACCATCACTAATAAGTAACTTACTTATTATGAATAACTTTTTAGTAAGAATTAAAGATATTCTATAGTGAGTAAAAGGATCATGGAAAAAGGATTGCCAGCACATCAAGTTCACTAAATAAATGTGTTCATGTACAAAACAAAATAATTGGTTTAGACAAAGATGTTACAGATTGGCTGTTTCCATGACATTTGTGCATGAATCAGACTTTTAAGTGTTATATTTAAAGGACCATATTAAAGCCACCTTCTCCAGGAAGAGGTCTCTCCATACAAAGAGCATTACCTATTACTACTAAGCTCCAGGAGCACTTTCACCTCTCTGATAACAGTTCTTACTCCTTTTTCCAATAAGGGATACACATGTATTTTCTCCCTCCTGTAGGATGCATCATGTCCTGAGGACTGGAGTCTTTTTGCTAATCTTTGTGCCTTGTTTAGGGGCTAGCAAATTGCTTTGTTCATTTAAACACTGAATACATTTTTTTCTTTGAATTAGATAAATCAGTTTTAAATATTTTAATAAATTTAAGTATTTTTAAAGACTATTTTTTTCTTTACATAAACCAACTATAAATGAATGCCCTACTGAACAACCAGATTTCTGGGTAACCCAGGAAATGTATTTAATATTCTATCTGCAGTTAATGAAATATATAAATTCTAAACTCCCACTAAACCTACTGAAGACAAATTCTAGAATTATTAATAATTCACGTGGCCACATTTAGTGACAAGTGTAGGTCAAATAGTTTAGTAGGTTGTGTTTAGTCAGATGGAAGAACTGGCAGATGGATACTAGAAAATAGCTTTCAATTCCTGCCATATGTTGTATCATATTAATAAATTTTACCTTGATCCTCTTTTGCCTTTTGAGAAAAATCATAATTGTTTATTATTTGGTTTGCTGATATTTTATTTTGTGTTATTCAATTAATGTTAAGTGAAACAAATTTATTTTTCTTTCTTGTTCTATCCTTAACTGATGTTCTTATTAACATTTATATCTGAAAACAAAATAGATTGTAGACATTTCCTTTCCCTGCCTCTCACTTTTATTCCACCCCCTCTCCCTTTTTTCTTTCTCTGGGTTTCACATTTTTTGAAGACATTGTAGAATACACCTTAAAAATCATCCAGGTTTTGGTACATGAATATTTTAAATTGTTTTATCATTATTTATATTAATAAATAAATTCAGAGCTTCTATCAACTTATTCAAAAGACAGCTTATAATTATAAATAATGCCTTCGTGCCATCTCTCTCGAACACTGCTTTTTCTTTCTTCACATTCCGTCTTTCCATCATCTCTCTCTCTCATTGTCATTTCTCTTTTTCTTTTAATACCAAATCTGTAATTGTGTCCATTTCCATGTTTTTCAAATGTGATTGCTTATCGGAATCACTTGAGAAGATGCAAAGAATTCTGAGGACTGGGTTTATCCTTCAGAGATTCTGATTTGATCGCTATGGAATATGATCTTGGCATAAGATGTTTTGAAAAGCTACCCACGTGATTCTAATGTGTATAGCATGCTTGAGAAAAAAAAAAAAAAATGATGTTTTGTTAATATTTTCCAAGAAAAATTCTGGTTTTGTTAATCTTCTTTATGGTTTCTTGATTTTCCCCATATTAATAAATATTATCGTATTTATTATATCTGTTCATCAAATTCTTTAGATTTGTACCATTTTTCCTTTTCTAATTTCATAAATTAAGATGTTTAGATCATTACTTTTTCGGTCTTGTTTTACTCCATCCTTTTAAGACTATGAATTTCTCTTTTTAGTTTAAATAATGCTTTATATAGTTGAAATATAGTTTAAATATCTAAATATAGCTTAAATAATGCTTTAAACTATATTCCGTATGCGACGTTTTGTTTTCATTCAATTCTAAATTTTTCCCACTTTTCAATTTGGTGCCTTCAGAAATATCTGTGTGTACAAATGCATAAGTTACGCATGTTTTACTTTTAAATATAGAAATATTTTCTGGATTTCTCATTATTCACTTCTAATATATAGTACCTTTTAGAATTTAGATGATGTTTTTAGTATTTGGTTAGGTATTTCTTATGGATTAATACAGGAAAGATAGTTACAAATATATAACTGATGAAAATAATGTATATTAATTCCTTGGTGTAGATTTTGCTATTACAAAATAATATTTATATTCTATATTCTTGCTCTTTTAAATTATAATTTGTTATTTTATTAATAATATAACATCGCTCATTGTGTTTACTTGATACACAACTACGTTTATTAAGAGTATTCTCTGAATCAGTGATTTCATTATACATAGATTATTATATACAATGTATATATTACTTCTTTGCTTTTTATATATGCTTTTCATTACTTAATAATATTTAACCTGATATTAATATTGTTGCATGTGCTTCTGTCTATAATTACATTTTTCATCACTTGTGAAAAGCTATTGAAAATGGTTGTTATATATTTTCTCAATATATGAAAAAAATTCCATTGTATTGACTTCTTTTTCATTTTTGAGATATCTGCTCACATGTTAATTGCCATTCTTAAAAGTGTTCTTTCTCTGTATATTGATTTTAAGGCACCCTTGTATTCTTTTATTTTCTTCAGTTTCACAACATATTGTCATGAATGGCTTCATTTTTATTTCCTTATACAATTTGTGTTGTGAGTTCATGAAGTCTATCAGTTCTAGGAGTCCCAGTTACTTTTTCTCTGAAATATCTTCTACTTTTTCTATTTCTCTTTCTCAATCTTTTTTATGCCTCTTAAGATGTGTTTTATATTATTCATCTCTATTTTTCCTATACTTCATTTTGACTGACTTACTCAATTCTGTCTTCCAGTACAGTTTTGCTCAGGTTTAATAAAGCTTCATTTATTTATCCTATGGCTTTTAAATTACTTTGTCTTTATAAGGTATATTATCCTTTTTTTCAAATGCCATTTTGTCCACAATAATTTTTAAAGTAAATTTTGTTTCCGTAAAACTAAACTGTCTTATGGTTTTAAATATATTTTATATGTAACAAGCTAAATATATTCATTAAAACTCACATCTGATTGCAATTTTGTCACTCATACTTACTTGGTGCATATCTACTCCTTTTTCCTTTTGCTTAGATAACTTGAGAGTTTCAGGGATTGTGATCTTAGCACATTTCCAATTGAATAATTGTAAAGACAAGTGTATCTGCCACACACCGATTGAATTGAAAGTGTGTCTACTCCATCCAACTCCCCACTTCCACATCAACTTCTTCTATCCCATAGCACAGAATTACATTGAGTTTTCTTCTGCCTTTCAGGGATCACAATCATCCTGAAAGTCTTGTCAAAAGATTACATTTGTTCTATTATCCTGTGATACAATTTAAATGCAATAAAACCTAGTGATTCATCATTCTAAAGTACATTACAGGTCACTGTTTTGATAATATCATTCTGGAAAGACGTGAATGGCGGGAATTAATGGATAATTAATTTAAGTTTATTTTAAGGCACATGCATATTAAGATATGTGAGATAAAACCAAAATGTCACAACCTGTAACCTTAGTGAAGATTATGGAAAGGTGTGTTGCTCTACCTTGCAACCTCTAAATCAAGGTTAAGGCAGGTAACTTCATGGCTCTCTGAATATGTTACATACCCATATTAGATAATTTCATGCTGTTTTGACCCATTTGTTGTATAACTCAATAAACAGTAACTTTGTGTCACAAAAGAGGAGATGAATCTAAAAGGAGTCCAGACTAAAATTTCTATCCTTTGGCTTTTATGACTTGTATACACAAGGTTTTTGACATTTACTAAGATATACGTGGAGATTTTTCTGAAACTATGTCACACCTAAATGCAGAATCATAGAAGTGGCTTACAGTCTTGTAGAACAAAGGCATGCCTTACTGGCAGGTTGCAGGAGCAGTTGAGAATACCTCCTCAATTCTTATTGTTTGTGGTGGTCCTAATGACAGTTAATTGGAGTAGGGTTACTCTGCATAAATTATCAATAACTGGAGATTGACTGCTTTCCTAAAGTAAAATAGATCTACTCCTGGATATATCTGAAAGAGAGTGGAGAGGGATATCCTTTCCGTGGAGAAAACTAGGTGCCATAATTCATTGCCCATTTCTTCTTGAAGGAGAAAGGCTCTGAAATAAACTCAATATAAATTTAGAATCATTGTCTAATAGATTATTTTTATATTTAAGGTTTTTGGAATGAGCAAGATTAGTGGATTAATGTCCAGAACTTTTAGAGAAGTAGAGAAAAAATTCACAGAGATTAAACGTTTAAAATATGGGTATTTCAATATACTTTGTAAATGTTCAGTGAATGTTGCTGAATGTAGGGGACTCTTTCAATTATCTGTTGGAGAAGAGGATTGTCATCTTCACTTGTCTCCATAATAAACAACAGATTCATGAAAATTTTAACCAAGGTAGATGAAATGGAGACTATGCATCAGTTCAAAAATAGTCCTGTCATTTCACCTATGCTGTTCTGTGTAATAGCATCACAGTGCAGGAAATTTTCCAGAAGTCATCAACTTTGAGTTCATAAACTCTACAATGGTTATTATATGGACATTGGGGAGCTTTTATTGTATAGTAAGCATCTCTTTTAATTAGATTAAATCATGTTTTTACTCATTATGGGATATGTCTTCCATATAGACATTTTCTCTAATGTCATGTTGATACTATATATAGGATTTGGCAGTGACTACAGATGAGTAGCCTCCACTTGTCACTACCCATTTTCAGATCTCCAGGCTTCATAGAAATTCATATGCTTCCCATAAATCATATTTCTACATAATATAGTCAATTTTATTCTCCATAGCTTTCAAATAAAAACTGCTACAGGTACAATTTATTTTGTCTTATATGCTTGACTAGATCTAGATCACTTATTCTATTGGATCCTTCAGTTCAAAGTCATTTATCATGTGACTTTTGTTAATCATTTTTAGGTTCTTGCTACTAATACTTATTAAACATCAGAACTATTCCTGACAGTGTGCAACATTTATGGAAATCAAAAAAAATTAATTTAATGCACCAAAACCATTAAAATTTGTTTTGGTAAACTATTTTATTAAAAATAATTGAAATACTACATATAAGAGAATTTACAATTGAATTATAATTATTAATATTTGACCACCTACTTTGGTACTATCTATAAATAATAAATTCAATACATTAAAATGAACATTGACTATGATCCACTTAATGTTGTTTTTATACACGGGTGCCAGAATATTCATGGATTTACATGAAGCTTTTATAATGACTAAGATATCCCACTATAGCTTCAATTCACTTTATTTTGTATAAAGAGTTATGCTATTCTATATCACAGATAATGTAGATTTTCATAAGTAACCTAGGTTTTCTAAGAATCAAAAGGTATAGGCAAGCACAGAAAGGATCCATTTATTCAATAGATATTATTAATCACTTAGAATGTTCCCAGATGTAGCAGATTTAATGTGAAACCAATATAACTTCAGCTTCAGATTCTATCACTTTATGTAGTAAGGAATTTAACTTTGCCCAAAGAGAAGTCTAATCTTTGCCCTTGGGTCCTGGGAGGCAATTTCTAAGCCTTTATAATATCTGCCTGTTAAAAGTATCTTTAACCTGAGAGTCTTGGGCCAAGACAGAGAGTCTAACAATGTGACATGTGATTCTTTGCGTCACCTGGGATTAAATCAATCTGGGGAAAAGCTGGAGATTTAGGACAGCCATGTGGAGAGTCAGGCACTTCTATATAACAGAGCTCCACTAATGATTCTGAAACCAAGCCTCAGGTAACCTCCACTGGTTGGCCTGAACATTGTCAAATGTTGTTGCCAGGAAAGTTACTGCTGTGTATGACTCCACAGGGAGAGGACAACTGGAAGCTCCAAAAATGGAGCTTTCCTGAACTCTGCCCCAGCTGTTTCTTCCCTTCACTGATTTTAGTGTGTGGGCTGTCATTGTAATAAACTGTAACTGTGAGTGTAACAGCTTTCAATGGGTTTTGTTAGTCTTTCTACTAAATTACAGAAACTAAGAGGTGTCTTGAAGACCCATAAACTTCTTATTGCATTCAGAAGTGATGGCAGCCTTTGGGACCAACAAACCGCACTTGTCAGAAGTGAACGTGGCCTTGTGGGGACTGTTTCCTGATTTTTCACACTCACACAGAGCCCATCCTACCGGAAGGACCTTCACAAAATGTTCATATGCTTCTAGGTTTTTGTAGAAACGACAAAAATAATATATTTTTACTAAAATTGATTAAAATGTATTTATTTTCTAAATCACCTTGACCTCTGTGGTGCTCTTTATAGAACTGTCCTTAGGAAAGTTTGGAGTCAGTTCAGGTAAATTTGAATGTCAGGATATCGATCTCTCTCTCTCTCTCTACACACACACACACACACACACACACACACACACTTTATACATATACCTCTATATATTTATCCATAAATGTACCTATGTTTTTACTGTGGTTTAATATATTTTGTAGTTGTTCTGTAAAAACAAGTTATTGCTAAACCTCCTGGGATTAAATTGCTCTCATAACACTTCATAACACCTAGTGTGTTGTTTCATTTGGTGTTATATTGTATGTGTATAGCGTCAAAGGTTGTAGCACAGTATATATGTACTGTATGGTACTTAGCACTAGAAATATGGGGAATATATATATATGCCGTATGGTACTTAGCACTGGAAATATGGGAATGATAGAGAATAAACTTGATACAAAGTATTTGGTTATAAGAAGGTGGTATATGAAAAATTCTTCCAATCTTCAGCCTTTTTTGTTTGTTTGTTTGTTTGAGACAGAGTCTCGCTCTGTTCCCCAGGCTGGAGTTCAGTGGTGCAATCTCGGCTAACCACAACCTCTGCCTCCTAGGTCCTGCCTCAGCCTCCTGAATAGCTGGGACTACAGGCGCACACCACCATGCACAGCTATTTTTTGTGTTTTTAATAGAGACGGGGTTTCACTATGTTGGCTAGGCTGGTCTCGAACTCCTGACCTTGTGATCTACCTGCCTTGGCCACCCAAAGTACTGATGTTACAGACGTGAGCCACTGTGCCTGGCCATATTCACTTCACATCAATGTTTAGCCAAAATTGAAATCAAAACAGCAAACTCTAAATTATGCAGTGTATATAATTATAAATATAAATAGTATCTATTATGTTCTTTTTTGCTAGAAAATTAAAAAAAAAAATTTATCAGAATTCCTGCATGTTTAAGGCACAGAACTTTTAGAGTAAATACACTGACTTTATCTGTAACAGCTGAAAATTAAAAAACAGTAATAAGTTGATAGAAATTTTTCCACTTTTAGCAGTAATATTAAAAACTTACATGACATCAACAAAAACTATTCATGAAAGTCAACAAATTATTCTTCATATGACTAATAATAAAAATACATAATGAGACATATAGAAGACTGACAATATTGTCTGTATACAAATTGTCTTACAAAAGCATTTTCATAGGAAAGACAAACAATAATTAGCAAAAATAATGAAAGATATATGTTACATAGGTATTTCAAGAAGATGAAAGACTAAAGTTATTTTTGCTTGTGATAATGATTTTGATATTTGCCAAATTTAAAATTGTCGTGATTTTTTGTTCTAATTGGAAACAAATACATGCTTTAGAACTTAATTTTGTATATGCAATAATGTATTCTTAAATAAGGCATCTCTACTTATGGAAGATTTGGTCTTGACAAAATTTTGGCCCATTCTAGACATTCACTCTAGACTCCCCTACTTAAACTATATTGACTGTGACATGAAGCTCTTAAGGTGCTAATGATCTAATATTAGGTATAACTCTTAACATATACTACGAGAATGTAGTAATCTTGACGATAGCAATTACCTATTACTCTAACTATGAAGATATACTTCTCCTACAGGGATGAGGATTTGTAGGACTGGCATATAACAGCTGTCTAATAAATATATGGTGAATTAGCCAATGTTAGCAGTTCTTTTGTTGACTTCTTTCATACAGTTCTCTAAGAATGTAATTATAAGACTGCAATAGGTTCCAGTCAAAAATGTTGAGGGAAATAATGGTAAAAAAAAAAAAAAAAAAATCTTCAAAATCTAACTATATGCAGGACTAACTTTGAATTTATGTTCTCTGGATTTTAATACTAGACCCTATGCATACTTCCTGTGAAATTCTGGGTAAGTTACTTAATAATTGTACTTAATATGTAGAATTGGGATAATAAAAGCACCTAGTCTGTGGGGTGATTTTCTGCTTTAAATGAAGCAATGAATGTAACAATTTACATTCACATGGTTAAATAACTTGCTGACATTTTGTGCTTCCCTCCTATAATTAGGCTGATGCTGTCTGCTTTTTGTTCTGCAGTATTTTTGATAATTCATTTGTTTTCTTTCTATTGATATTCAATGTATGGAGATGCATCAAAATTCAAGCTTTTCTAAAAATGTATCCTATTGTTAATACACTTGATTACTCTTTCTCAGTATTGAAGTTGTGGTCATGTAAGTTAGGTCTATCAATAGGGTAAAAATGTTGTATAATTGTTAGCCTAATTCCTGTGCTAAGTGGCTTTCTGGTAGAATATCTCTAATGGACTGAGGAATGACAGTTTCTTATCCTGGCTCATTTTCTGTTTCTCTTTCTGAGCAGATAGAAAACAATCCTTGACATTTGTTGTATGAGGTCTTAATAACAACCTTTTCTAAAATCTTGAAGCTCAAGAATACATTCCATTCCGTTCTCTGCCATTCATGTTCCTTTTCAGGTGATTACTGAAAGCTACCCTCTTCTGCTAGAAAGAGAAAAAATAACAATGTAGCAGATGTAGGGTAGGTTTGCAGTGAGGAGTAGGAAAAAAAGGAATCACCGTTCTAAGAATGTTGATTTGTGCATAGAGGTACAAATTCCCAGGTTTCTAGTTTGCAAAACTTTTGCATTTCTAGACAAGCAGAAAAATAATGAAGAAAGGACCTTCCTGGGGCTTCTTATTTTAACAGTGCTACTCTTTCCCTGAGTACACTGCAAATGTTTTGTTTTTTTACTGGTGGTATAACCTGCCACCAAAGAAGAAATGCCTTATATGAAATCATGCAACCCTGAGTTATTAATTCTTAAATCTCAGACTCATGTATACAAACTGAGGTTTTGAACCTCTTCCTTAGCAGCTATACAGGCTAGAATGTTGGTTTACGGTTATATACTCTAAGGGTCACTCCATAAAGAAGTTTGTCCATGTGATATGTAGAAATAGGGAGTCAAGTCATGGGAAAGGGAAGTAAAATAACTCGTACTCACAACACACCAATTGTGTTTCAGACATTATTATAAATTATCCATGCAATTTTTTCATTAAAACTTTGTTATCTTCTAAGGAAAGTATTATTATCTCAAATCTTAATTTAAGGAAGCTAAATAAATTGGTCCAAATTACATAGCTGTAAATAATGCCTAAAACTAAGTAGCTATTGTGCGAAAAGTAGAAATCTAAGTTAAATTAAATCTATAATGGGAAAAGAAAGCAAGAAAATGCATAATAAGGCCAAAAAGGTCTTAAAATAATGCAATATAAGTTGTAGCTTTAATAGGAAGGACTCTTTATATAACTCAGAATAGTGTAAAAGTGTAAACATTTACCATTAATGCTGCCTGCAAAAAAAATACATTTACTTAACTTTAAACTCTATCGCCTATACCTCTCATAAATTATACAATATTTTCAAAGAATTTCATATTCAATTACTACATTTTCAATCAGAGTGTGAAAATGTCTTAGAGATTACAATAGTTTTAAAAGTAGTAATTTTATCATTAATAATACATTAATTTAACAATAATATAATTATTATTGATTTAAACTAGGAACTGTATTAACATACTTTCAATGTTACTCTTTATCTTAGCATCATGTGATTAGTCTCTTTACCAGATCCTTTTAATAATTTCTTTAGTGGAGTCTGATAGTGGTATATTCTCTTAGTTTCATTTTTCTGAAAACACTTGATTTTGCCTTGGTTTTGTAGGATATCTTCCTTGAGTATATAACTTCAATGATTATTGCTGTGATGTCCACACTTTCTTGATAGCCTTCCATTTTCTTCTGATTTCTGTCAAAGCCATCTAGCCAAAAACTACCAGGAATACACCCATAGATGATGAAAATTGGATTTACTACTTGTTTCAATGGAGAAGAACACGCACCGTGAAGAACTGTGAGGCTTTGGAGTCAGAGGATGTTAGACAAAACTTAAAGCATTTAGACTTGTGTAAAGTGGCTTTGTGGAGGAAATAATCCTCTACTCTGGCTTGCAACTGTGAAAAAGCCAGGGTAAATCTATGAATAAGCACCTTAATAAATGCTGACCAGAAAGTGAGAGGAGTGAACCGGGCTAAAGCTGCACTTATTAATGAAAAAGTATATATGAAATAATACAGTAATATCTAAAGTAAGATATAACTATACGCAACATTGCAAAAGCACATAGTAATAAGCAGCAATGATTATAAAATTTTTTTCCAAAATAAGCAATGTTTTCAAACGTATTTGATAGTATGCCAAAAAACCCTAAGAATTAACACAAGAATTCCATGTCTAAAGGAACTGCCCCTAATCTGGGAATAAAATAATTTTATAAATTACTTAAATTTAAAACAATTTTATAATCAAAATAAAATAGAAAAAATTTTTTAATTTCACTCCTTTCCTACTTTATCCATATATCAAAAGAAAATTATTTATCATACTTTCATATGTATGCATTTAGACATACACAAACAAAAGAGTATTCAAATGGGTAAATAGAAAATTTTAATTATAACTTTAACATATATGAAACAATGTATATTTCATATTAACTTTACTGTTTGAAGGAACTACAATACTTTCAAATATAATTTTATACCTTTTGCCCTGTAAACAATGTATATATTAGTGTTTCTCTGTAATTATTATACCTACTATAACAAGCCATTTTTATTAATTTTCACCACTAAGCAAAGTAATAAATAACCTTTTTTTCTTCAGAACAAAAAGAAAACTTGTAAGTATCAATAATTATTTAATTATTTTATTTGTTCATGGGCAAATGTGTATGAGTATACAGGATTGGATGTATATAATTACCCAAAGACACTAAAAGGGTAAATAAAAATCTAAAAAAAAAATAATTTTTTATTTAATGTCCTTGGCTCTAGAAGGAACAAATTTCCCTTACCTCCTTTTCCTTAAAATATTTATTTTAGATAAGTTTTTATTTTTTTCTCTGACCTTTTGAGATCTAAGTGAACTTTTTAAAAAACAAAATAAGCTTCTTGTCAGTTTACAGCACAGGAATCTTTTTCTCAGGGACCTAAGGGTCTTCTTATTGAATTGCAATAAAGGAATACAGAACTTTTGTACCTTATTTTCCATGGGAGATGAGGCACGTAACTTCAGCTTTCATCCAACTTCAAATTGCAAACCTATCTCCTCTCATTAGGTGATGTGAACTTTCGTTTTCCTTTTTTTTTTTTTTTTTGAGACAGTGTCTCTCTGTAGCCCAGGCTGCTGGAGTGCAGTGGTGTGATCTTGGCTCATCACAACCTCTGCCTTGTAAGCTTAGATGGTACTTCCACCTCAGTCTCCTGAGTAGCTGAGACCACAGGCGTAGACTTTTTATTTTTATTTTTTATTTTTTTGCAAAGACTGGGTTTCGCCACGTTGCCCAGGTTGGTCTCCGAATCCAGCTAAAGTGATGCACCTGCCTTGGCCTCCCAAAGTGCTGGGATTACCGGCGTGAGCCAACACAGCTGGCCTCATTTTCCTTTGATAAAGGCAATTAGCAAACACATGTAGCTATTCCAATTACCAGGTGTATTTAGGATGAAATATTTATGCCAAATTGTGTTATTAAGTCCTGTTCCTTGAGCACTAGTTATTTATCTTGAGAACATGTATGAAGTAAGAATACATTGTATATATTTTGCTATATAAAATGGTACGTTTTTGTTGTTCTTTACAGTCTCTTCAGCTGATTGCCTATGATGCACTTCAAATTCTAGTTTAAAGCCTATTCACGAAATGTTTTCTTTCTTTTCTACTTCTGTGGAGAGGTTTTCTGGGCTGAGAGGGAATCTTTTTAAAATTATATTTCCTCAAAAAGGTTGGTGATAAAGACAGGAGGTGGACAGTTCCTGAATTGAGTGAACCTCTTTCGATACAGCAGTCAGGTGGGAGACCCTGAATTACACAACATCTCCCTTCTAGCTTGCCACTCTTTTGTAATAGTGAGGAGAAGAACCACCCACCCCAAATGCAGGATTTTTACAATCAAATAACCGTAGGGAATTGAGGTTCTAAAATTTCATCAGGATGACTTTTGGCTTTGATGGAAAAATGTGGGAAGCCAACAATATTGATGGCAGATCTTTCTCAAAAAAAGCTAATATTACTCTGTCACATTTGGAATGGGTATATGAAAATCCGCTCTTGCAGTAGTCAAAGACGGTTCTTTTGATTTGGATTAATTAGCATATTCTCTAGGGTTCTTAATCAGGATTAATTCAAATCAAATGAATTACTAGTATTTACAGGATAAGTATCATTCTAAGAAGAAAAGAATAAAAATGATGTGTACAGCCAGAAGGAAACGTTTTTGAAAATGAAAGAAGAAATTCAAGAATTAAAGGTAGTTTCTCTCTCAGTGAACCATTCTTCTTTCTCTACTCTCCCTACTCCCTTTGCTTCCCCTGCATCTCTTGGCTCAAAACAACTCCTAAGAAGGAGAAAGTGATGCTTTTAGACGTACAGGACCCTTCATTAGTGGATTCATCTGAAAAAAGGAATGAGAGCACAATATTGTTAGCTGGTAAAGAGGATATAGGAAATGCTGGAACAAGGGAATCTGAAAACCCAGAAGGCTAAGGAGCAATTGAAAAATGGTTTAAAATGAACAAACTAAGGGAATTTTGGAAGTGGAAACTGTTGATACTCATGCTACTTACTCTGCAATTACCTTGGTAATTTTGCACTTTTTTGTGATGATAGACACATACAGGATATTGGCATTTTGGGTCAGCCTTTTTATTATTTCCTGCCTAATATGTCTCCTCTGAAGATTCCATAAAGGTCAGTTCTCGAAGAAACATGTTTTCTTACTTCATTTTAATTCTCTTGTAATCTCATTGAAGTGTGAACTGCTGGGCAATTTAAGGTTACCCTATTCCATACTCCAAGCAGAGTGTCTATGGAACTCTTTCAAAAAAAAAAAAAAAGTCACTAATTTGGTTACTATATAATAAGAGGCATCTTATTCGGCTGCATTGTACCTTATGGAAGAAAAGAGACAGGATAGAGAATGGAAGTTTACACCATGCTGAAAAGGTACACCAGGCTGAAATAACCTGTGTTGCTTTTACCCTATAGAATAATGATACTGGTTTAGTCCAAGATATAGAACCAATAAAAATAGCTTATCGAAAGTACTAGTCGTGGCCATTTGTTAAGCAATATCCTTTGAAAAGATCTCTATTACAAGAAACAAAGCCAATTCTAATAAGAAAACCAAGATTTTTTTTTCATTTGTATACATTTTTCCTTTTATTTTTAGTTGACACATAATAATAGTACATATTTGTGCGAAGAATTTTTTAAAGTGCACTCACACTGTAATACTGTCATACATCCAGTAAAGTTAAAATTAATAAGGATGTTTGATCACTATGTAGAGTCATATATCATAGAAGAATAAATTTGTTCTATTAACTCCTGTATCTCTTAATCCTGCAAATATTCTGAATTCTTGCTTTCCTTGTTGTCTGCAAAGTTTTCTTTATAAAATTATGTTTCCTTTCCCTCCCTCCCTCCCTCTCTTCCTTCCTCCCTTCCTTTCTTCCTCCCTTCCTTCCTTCCTTTCTTCCTTCCTTCCTTCCTTTCTTCCTTCCTTCCTTCCTTCCTTCCTTCCTTCCTTCCTTCCTTCCTTCCTTCCTTCCTTCCTTCCTTCCTTTCCTACCCACCTCTAGCAGATGAATCTAAATTTCCAAATTTGTATTTGCATGAATTATGAAGCAGTGCTCTGGTTGTGGCAAGGGATTCCTCAAAAGTTGTAGGATTCCTAAACTATTTTCTTCAGTGATTTACTGAAAAACATAAAGAAATTTGTTTTACTAGAGTGATTTATAGTAATTCCATATATAAATTATGAACATATTATTGATATTATTGAATCAAAACCTATAGCTGTGCTTCTCAAATGGGAAGGGAGATAATGTGTAAGGAGATCAGGAATATCATTAGTCACCTTTCAGATGTTTTATGCATACAGCTGTAATGGAAGGGTTATCAACATCCAGATAGGAAAATGGGAGCAGGCATTATATTCAGTATGTTCTGAAAAAAAATCTTCCTAGTTGATTCTCACATGCTTCAACTTGGTTAAGAAACAATATTTTACTAGGAAAAGCAAGGGCAACATGAATTTTTATTTCTAGGCTAGATATAATGCAAATATTTACAAGCAACATTGTACATGATATATAATAAATGTCTTTATAAGTAAATAGATCTTGATATATATCCTTGTTAAAGAAATATGTGTAGGATGGCAAGGTTCTTTCTGAACCTAATATGAGTGTTTTCTGCAATGTTTACCATACGAAATTAAGTATATTATGTAGTGTATATGTAATATATAGAAAATTACATTGTACATAAAATTATCCACATCATTACATAATAGGAGCACAATGTGATATCATAGGATATTTTTATCAGAATGGCTTATTATTTATTATAATACATGTATTCAACACTTACAAATTATTTACATTATTTGTAATACAGATTATGCACCTTAAACTATTTCTGGATTTTTTAAAATACTTGGCATCAAAGACATAGACACCACTTCCTTCTACATAATGAGAGAGTAAGCAGTTGTTCTTTATCTATTGAATATAAAATGCACAACTTCTTAGCCAAGTGGCAACAGACTAAAGGTAAGGTAGTAGCAAAGGGAAAACACAATTCTTATTTCTGCTGTGGGTTACTCATTGAGCATCCTAACAAAGCAGCAGTTATCAAATATTTTCCAATATACACACAGTCTTATGTTCAAATTAGACCATTGTAGTGGATTTAGTCATTAATATCTCTACTATCTCTGCTAACTGCTACATCTTTATTCCTGAGACCTGCTGTCTGCTAGGCAATTCTAAAAATATCTGTGCATGCTGTAATGTATTACAATGTTGTATCTGAGTTTTATAATATTTTTTCTCTTGAGTAATATACGTTATTAATGTGGAAACATAAATGCCTTTCTCAAATTTTAGATACTAAAAACGAGGAGATTATATTTTCTTGTTCATATTAACATTCCTGTCAGAGAAGTTTCTACACACAAGTGCAAGGATTCTTTTAAAGCAAATGTGAAATCTGAAAAGCAAATTGGCATGTGCAAGCATGTTTAAGCACATACACATACTACAGAGTGATTTGCTGATTAATTATAAATAGAGAAAAATTTTAAGTATATAATGAGTTTAATACATTTGAAAACAAATTATATCGCTGCATAGTATCCCATGGTGTATATGTGCCACATTTTCTTTATCCAGTCTATTATTGATGGGCATTTGGGTTGGTTCCAACTCTTTGCTATGGTGAACAGTGCTGCAATAAACATACATGTACATGGGTCTTTATAGTGGAATGATTTATAATCCTTTAGGTATATACCCAGTAATGAGATTCCTGGGTCAAATGGTATTTCTGGTTCTAGATCCTTGAGGAATTGTCACATTGTCTTCCACAATGGTTGAACTATTTACACTCCCACCAACAGTGTAAAAATGTTCCTATTTCTCTACATCCTGTTCATCATCTGTTATTTCCTGACTTTTTAATGATCGCCATTCTAACTGATGTGAGATGGTATCTCATTGTGGTTTTGATTTGCATTTCTCTAATGACCAGTGATGATGAGCTTTTTTTCATGTTTGTTGGCTGCAAAAGGATGAGTTAATGTCTTTTGCAGGGACGTGGATGAAGCTGGAAACCATCATTCTCAGCAAACTAACACAGAAACAGAAAACCAAACACCACATGTTCTCACTCATAAGTGAGAATGGAACAATGAGAACACATGGTCACAGGGAGGGGAACATCACACACCAGGGCCTGTCGCGGGGTGGAGGACTAGGGGAGGAATAGCATTAGGAGAAATACCTAATGTAGATGATGGGTTGATAAGTGCAGCAAACCACCATGGCATGTGTTTACCTGCACTTTGTACACATGTATCCCAGAACTTAAAGTAAAATAATAATAATAGTTATTATAATAAATTATATCTAAGCCAATTAATAATATTTAATGAATTTTAAATGAAGCAAACATTTTGCTGGATCCTAAGCAAAACACAAAAATAAACAGACTGGTTGCTGTTCTAAAGTATGTTACATCACACAAGTGCAGAGGACACATAAATCACACATATTCAAGAAAGGAATTTTTAAAATATTAAAAAATGGCATCAAAGAAGCCAAAGTGCTCCTGAAACAAAGACACATGATGCTCAAGTGGATATGTCTTCACAGAACTAATTTTATTTGCTTTGATCCTTGTAAGTGGACAGTCCCAAATCTAAGCCCTATACCATTTTCAGAGAAGCAGCTATTTTGGAAAGTTTTCATCTGTTGGGGATTTTGTTTTGCTCTCCAGCATGTTCAAGGATTGTGCAGCAGGTTTTTTTGATGATGTTCTTACTCACCAAAGAATCCATTCAAATCATACTCCCCATTTTAACAAAATACAGCTTCCAAATACTTTTTAACAAACTCTATTTGTCAGTAACCCTTTCTCTTTAGGTGAAGAAAATGAGAGGTAGAGTACCACCTTGTAAGAAGTCTTAAAAATAAATACAAAATAATTTTATTATGGAAAACATCACCCCCATTTGGTTTCATGTGGGAGGTTATTTCACTACATGTATGTACTTATCTCAACCAAAAGCCTCCTTTTTAGGTAGCCAAAATGATCTATGATCTCTATTTATTGCAATGAAATCAATGGCTATGATCAACGTGTACGATATCTATTTACTAAGATGGAATCAGTGACTATGACCTCTGTTTACTAAGATGGAATCAATGTCTATGATCTCTGTTCACTAAGATAGAATCTGATCATGGCAAGAAGAAGAAATTCTGCAAACTATTACCTCTCTGTTACAGTCATAATCTTTTCCACCTGATGTTACAATGCTCTTGCATGAGAAATCACCATTTCTTAGAGAGAGCCAATGTTGTTTATCACATTCGTTGATGAACAAATACTTTAAGTATGTCAATATTAATTACCTACTTCACAGAATTTGCATTTTATGTAATCTGTGAGTGAAGTGCTCCTCCACCCAATATCCACACCACTTGGTTCTTCAATCTCTTCCAGCCTTTATTTCAAATGCACTTTTTCCAAATGGAGAAATAGCAGATTTTAACTTGTAAAAGTTTTATTTGCAGTTTAAAAAGAACTATATTTCCTAATAACCTATTTGCCACAAAATACTCCATCAGATAAAAGAAACTCCAAATCTCTTTGTGTATGGCATACTTTCTCATTTCTAGCAAATATTTCTGCTTTCATGGAGTAAATGAAAGACATCACAATGCAGGATACACAGCTATTATCCATATTTGAGTCTGTGAAAAAGACTAATATGAGTCATTGTTCTTAGAATATAGCTTTCTACTATTTTTGTCTTCCGTGTGTCTTGCTTTGTGATATCTATGTTACATTAAATAAAAAGAGCTCACAGTTGCACAACAAATAGTTATATTCTCCATGGTTTTCTTCTTACTGTATCCAAATTAATACTTTTATAGGTCGAACAGAAAGAAAATAAATAGAAATATAAAGCAACTTATATTTCTGAATTTTATTATACAATTGCATCACTAGCAAAATATCTGCTTGCTAATATATGAAAAATTATTGTACTTAAGTATAGTTTATAAAATATCAACACATACTTAAAAGGTATTCATTTCTCAAGTAGGGCTTAATATACATAAAACAAAAGAAATCACAACTTAATAATTGCTGAAAAACCTATGCCAGAGTATGAAGTATCATATTCAAAGTTTGTGTAACTATTGGTCACACCTGATACATAGATACTTAAAACATTAATAAAATGAATACAAATATTCAATTTGCCAATATTTGCTGCTAAGTGAAAACATTAAAATTTGTAAAAGGATGCTAGCTATATCCGAGTAACAGTTTAAAAAGCTGATACTGTATCCTGTTCAAGGTTAGACTCCTTACATTGAAGATTATTGATCTTGCATTTATTTCTACTAAAATTAGGATTTGCTATAAAACAGTTTTATTACTATCATAAATTAATTATCCATAAAACTGTAAGTGCTCTACAGTTACGAGAATAGAAGAATGACAGAATTATGTTGGAATTTTAAAAATTTTCTTAAGCTTTTCAAAAGGGAGTTGCATACTAATTTCAGTTAGTTAAATTTTGTTACAAACAAGAAAAAAAATACCTACCCTATCACAAAATATTCATTTTTGTATATTACTTAATTAAAAAATGCTTACAGATACCAGTTGTACAACGTGTTACAGTATGTTATACCAGAACTAAAATGACCTCTATTCAGAGTTGACAACTTTCAGTTAATACCAGGAATGGAAAAAGAACACAATAATTATTATAACCATTATAAATGAAATCTGTAATATGTTATTGGCAGGAAACTTTTTAAGAATCCAAACTATTTAAGGATTGTTATTCATATAGAAAAGGAAAATATTGAAAATAACGGATGGAGTCTCTTTTACTTTAGATAATTCAGTAGCATACATTTTAAAATTATTGGCACACTTTTCATCATTATTACTTTCAGAATGTATCTTAGATTGATGGAACGTTGACAATTATAGCATTAGGTAATTAAACAATAATGTATTATTAGACATCAATTTAACAGTATTATGTGCAACAATGGACTTTAACATTATAAAAGTATAATTTATTAAGCAGGTTTATTAGAGATGCATGAGACTTTTTCAGGTTTTTTTCAGCTCTTAGAATAAAATATATTATGATGACAAAAAATAAAATTTCAAAACAAGAAAAGGAAGAATAGTGAAATATTCTTTACTAAATGAAATACTTGAGTTTAGATTTAAAAAGTTTTATCAAAAATTAATGATGTTTAAATTCTTTTCAAGTGCTTATTTATTAGTTATTTGTCTATCTTCTTTGGAGATATGTTTATTCTACCCATTTTTGAATAGGGTTGTTTGTTTTACTGCTGTTGTTGAGTTTAGGAGTTCTCTGTATATTCTGAATATTTCTTATTACATATATGACTTACAAATACGTTCTCCCTTCTGTAAGTTGTCTTTTTATTCTTTATATTGTCTTTCAAAGAATAATTTAAAAAATATATGAAGTCTAATTTGTCTGTTTATTCTTTTGTTAACTGAGCATTTTATGTCACATTCAATAAATCACTGCAAAATCCAATATCATGATGGTTTTTCTCTATGTTGTCTTCTACAAATTTTGTAGTTTTAGATCTTACATATAGGTATTTGATTCATTTTTCACTACTTTTTGTATACAATGTCTGTAAGGGACCAAGTTAAATGATGACTAAATGAGAAGACTGTTTTTTCTATACTGAATGGTCTTGTCAAGTTTGTCAAAAATAATTTGACAGTATATATGAGGGTTTATTTCTGGGCTCTCTATTTTATTCCATTAAGCTGTATATCTATATTTATACAAGTACCATACTATTTTAATTGCTGTAGCTTTGTGATAAATTTTGAAATCATGAAGTGAGAGTCCCCAGCTTTGTCTTTCTTTTTCAGTTCTGTTTTGCCTATTCAAGGTGCTTTGAAAATCCATGTGAATTCCAGAAAGAGTTTTTCTGCTTCTGCAAATAAATAAATAAATAAATAACATGTCATTGGGATATTGAAAGACAATTCACTGAATCTATAGCTTTTTTAAGTAGTATTGACATCTTACCAATATTAAGTCAGCCAGTCTATGAACATTGGACATATTGTTATTTATTTATATCTTCTTTCACTTCTTGTAGCATTGTTTTGCTTTTGTTTTGCAAGTCTTTCATCTCCTTAGTTAATTCTTAAATTTTTATTTTTTTATGCCATTGTAAATAGGATTGTTTGCAATATATTTTTCAGATTGTTCTTTTTTGAAGAAATGTAACTAATTTTTGTGTATTGATTTTGTATCTTGCTACTTTGTTTAGTTCTTTAGCTATAACAGTTTTTTTGTGGAATACTTAAGGTTTCATAATATAAAAAAAATCATATCATCACTGAGCAAAGATAAGCTTAGTCCTTACTTCTCAATTTGACTGCTTTTCAATTTCTTTTCCTTTTTGAATCTCTCTGACTAGAAATTCCAGTACTATGTTGAACAGAAGTGGCTGTATTAGTCCGTTCTGACACTGCTACAAAAATACTACCTGAGACTGGGTAATTTATTTATTTGTTATGTATTTATTTGTTTTTCTCGAGATGGGTTCTTGTTCTGTTGCCAAGGCTGGAGTGCAATGATGGCTCACTGCAAACTCCAGTTCCTGTGTTCAAGCAATTCTCCTGCCTCAGCCACCCAAGTAGCTGGGATTACAGGCGGTTACCATCATGCCCATCTACTTTTTGGTATTTTTAGTATAGATGGGATTTCACCATGGTGTCAAGGCTGGTCTCAAACTTCTGACCTCGTGATCTGCCCGCCGTGGCCTCCCAAAGTGCTGGGATTACAGGCGTGAGCCACTGCGCCTGGCCGATTGGGTAATTTATAAAAGAAAGAGGTTTAATGGACTCACAGTTCTACATAGTAAGGGAGGCCTCAAGAAACTTACAGTCATCATGGAAGGCCAAAGGAAAGCAAAGACCTTCTTCACATCGTGGCAGAAGAGAGAAGTACAAGCTGGAAAACAGCCATCAGATCACACGAGAACTCACTGTCATGAGAACAGCATGGGGAAAACCACCCCATGATTCAATCACCCCCCTTCCTCAACACGTGGGGATTACAGGTCCCCCCAAGATACATGGGGATTATAATTTGGAAGGAGATTTATGTGGGGACACGGAGCCAAATCATATGAGTGGCAAAAACTGCTATCCTTGCCTTTCTCCTGATCTTAGAGGAAAATGCCTCAGTTTTTCACCACTGAGTATGATCTTGCTCTGAGATTTTCATATATGGCTTTTTCATGGTGAGGTAGTTTCCTTGTATTCCTAGATTTTTTAAATTTTGTTTTTTATCATGAAAGGATGTTACATTTTATTCACGCAATTTTTATGCATTAAGTGAGATGATTGTGTGTATTTTTTCATTCTGTTAATATTATGCATTACATCAACATCACTGATCATCAGAAAAATGTAAGTTAAATGTACAATGAGAGACCACCTCATATTGGTAGGCTGGTATTAAAAAAAATGTGTTGTCAAGGATGTGGAGAATTTGAAACCATTGTGCACTGTAGATGAGATTGTAAAACATCATACAGCTGCTATGGAAAACAATATGACAGTTCCTCAAAATTAAACACAGAATTACCACATCATCCAGTAATATCACTTTTGGGTTTACACTCAGAAGAATTGAAAACAGAGTCTCAAAGTGGTGTTTGTACACCAATATTCACAGCAACATTACTCACAATAGCTAAAACATGGGAGCAACTATGTTCACTGATAGATGAATTAATGAGAAAAATGTGTCATATATACACAATGGAATATTATTCAGCCTTACAAAAAAATATTCAACATATGTTACAATATAGATGGACCTTAAGGACCTTATTCTAAGTGAAATAAGCTGATAATAAAAATACAAATACTGTGTTATTCCACTCATATGAGGTACTTAGAGTGGAAAAATCATAGCAATAGAAAGGAGAACAGTGATTGCCAGGGAAGAGGAGAAGCTGGGAGTGAGTAGTTATTATTTCATTTTTACAAGATGAAAATTGTTATGGACATAGATGGTAATGATGATTGCACCCAGTATATCTGTATTTAATACTACTGAATGGTATAGTTAAAATGGTTCAGATGGTTAACTTATATTACATACATTTTACTGTAATAATTTCTTTAATTCCAAAAAATTTATAGCAACAAATGTGCTTACCAATTTGATATGTAGTTAGACATAATATTTAACTATGTTAAAGATTTCAGGACAACAAATTCACTTGTTTTTTCTTAAATTTTTTGGTCTTTTCTTCTTAGTTTCATTTTATCTTTTATGTTCTCATGTTGAAGTGTTTCAGAATTTAGTCCTTGAACAATTTGTTAATCTACACTGATACCTTAGGTGATTTCATTCAGTCACAAGACTAGAAATATAATACCATCTTATTTTCATGATTCTGAAAATATGTATTCAGCCTTGAGCCCTTGCCTGAATCCAGTCTCATTTATCTAACTATGTACTAAGTAAAACATACTTGAATTTTTAAAAGGCAACTCCCAGCTACATGTTCAAGTGTGAGATCCAAATATGCTTCTTTTCCCATTGCCAAAAATGAAACAACCAAACCAAAATAGAAACAATAATATAATTTCTCATACAGGCTTTGTAATTATAGTTAATGATAGCTCTATTCTGGCATATGCTCAGAATGTAGGCTTTGGCAAAAATTTTTTGTAATACTGTATCCCATGGCCATTATCATTTCCCATGCCATTATCATCTCCCTGAATTTCAGCAAAAACCATCTAACTGCCTTTCTGCTTTTTATTCTTCTACTCTTTATTGTTACTACAGCATCCAGAATGGTCTTGCTATGATGTTAAGTCTTACCTTCTTACTTCAATAGGTATAATTTTCAAACGTCATTCTAGTTTATGCAATCAAAGCCTTTAATACAACATACAAGGCTTTCCATGACTGGCATCTCCCTTATCTTCCTGACATAATATTTCACTACTTGTCACAATTTTTTTCTTTCTGAAATAATGTTTTTTAAAAATCACATTTCTACTTTCTATGTTATTTTATTGGACAAAGGAGTCATTATCTTATCTTTTAATTATACATTATTTTATATGAATGAAGTTCAGTCAAGCTATAATATGCATGAGCAATAACAACAAGTATACATTCAGATTATCTTATCCATTAAGGTGAATTGAGTAATTATTTCATGAACCAGGAATATCTATAAGGCATGAATGTGACTGACACAGGAAAAAACAAATCTATTTTTAAAACTAAAAATTTTTAAAATATGTCTTTTTAAAAATACATATTTTTAAAAAATAGGTATTTCTTGTTGGGGTATTCTACTTATTTGATTCACTATTCATGTTGGTTGATTTTTTTCTATAAATTATACTGATTTAAGTGTTCAATTAATGTATTTTCTTCAAGGTAGAAAAAGTAAAACGTACTACATGTTCAGAAACTTTTGCATGTTACTCCCAACAGTATGCTTTCTTTATTAACTGTAGGTGGAGTTTACTATGACATTCAGTGACATTATCAGTTAAATTTTATTCAGATTACAGATTTTAGACAGAATGTTGATTTTCTAAGAGAATCAACTCAAAACTTGTCAATAATATAGAGATAGAAGAAGATATAAAGCATGAAAATTCTACTTCAGGAATTGTTTTCCCTCACAGTGAGATCCAATATGACAGACTTGTTTTTAACATCATTAACCTGATCTACTAAAATAACTGTAATAATTTAGAGTTTGGCCATAAAACATGCAACATTTACATGCTTTGTTAAAAGGTAATCACCACATCCAACTGAATAATGTATTCAGGATAGTTCAAGACTAACATGGGCAACATAGTGAGACCTTATCTCTACAAAAATACAAAAATTAGCTGGGCATGGTGGTGTGCACCTATAGTCCCAGCTACTTGGGAGGTTGAGGCAGGAAGGTTGTTTGAACCTGGAAGATCAAGGCTATAGTCATCTGTGTTCATGCTACTGCACTCCAGCCAGGTAATACAGCCAGACCCTGTATCAAAAATTTAAAAAATAAAAAAGGAAGATCTTAAGGGAATGGTAAACATGGAAACAAAAGAATGACATCTCCTAACACAAAAACCCACTTAAGAACACAGCCCACAGAAACTATAAAGCAACTACCCAATCAAGTTTACAAAACAAGTTAACAATGTGATGACAAAATCAAAATCATGTACTGATACTAACTCTGAATATAAATACTCTAACACTTTACCTAAAAGACATAGAGTAGAAATCTGGGTAAAAAGGGCCAGTCGCGGTGACTCACACCTGTAATCCCAGCACTTTGGGAGGCTGAGGCGAGTGGATCACTTGAGTTCAGGCGTTCAAGACTAGCCTGGCCAACCTGGTAAAACCCCGTCTCTACTAAAACTACAAAAATTAGCCTGGCATGGTGGCACATGCTTGTAATCCCAGCTACTTGGGAGACTGAGGCAGGAGAATCGATTGAACCCAGAGGCGGAGGTTGCAGTGAGAAGAGATCGTGCCATTGCACTCCAGCCTGTGTGACAAGAGCAAAACTCCGTCAAAATAAAAGAAAAAGAAAAGAGAATGCTGGGTAAAACGACAAGTCAAACCATCTGCTTTCTTCAAGAGACCCATCCCACATGTAATAACACAGATAAGCTCAAAGTGAAATGATGGAGAAAGATCTATCATGCAAACTGAAAACAAAAAAGAGCAGGAGTCATTATTCTTATATCAGATAAAACATACTTTACATGAAAAAACAAGAACAAAGAAGGTTTTTACATAATGATAAAGGGTACAATTCACCAAGAACACTTAACTATCCTGAATATATATGCACTTAACATTGAGGCACACAGACCAGTAAAAGGAAAGGACTTGAACTATGAAAATATTTAGACAGACACACGTTAAAAATGGGAGACTTCAGCACCCTACTGACAGGGTTAGACAGATCCTTGAGGAAAAAAACTAACAAAGAAATTCAGAAATTAAACTCAATACTCAAACAACTGGATGTAATACATATCTGCAGAATATTCCACCCAGCTATTACAGAATATACGTTTCTCTCATCTGTGCAGGGAAAGCATTCAAATATAGACCACATGCTTGGTCATAAAGTCCCAATAAATTAAAAACAAATAGAAAATATACCAAGCACATTCTCAGACCATAGTTCAGTAAAAACAGAAATCAATCTCAAAAGGATCTCTCAAAACTAAAAAAATACATGGAAATTAAACAACTTGCTCCTGAATAACCCCTGGGTCAACAATGAAATTCAGAAGAAAATACAAATATATATATATATATTTCAAACAGATGAAAATAGGGACACAACTTACTAAAGTCTCTGGGATGCAACAATATCAGTGGTGGGAGGAAACTTGATAGTGCTAACCACCTTCATCAAGAAGAACAAAGGAAAAAAAAAGCCTCCCCCCCCCCAAAAAAAAGAAGGAAAGAAATAATTAAAATTACAGAAAAGCTGAATAAAATTGTGATGCAAAAATCCATACAAAGATAAGTATGAAAGATTAATGAAACAAAAAATTGATTGTTCAAAAGAATAAGCAAAATTGATAGACTGCTGGCTAAATTACCAAAGAAAAAAAGAGAGAAGATCCTATTAAACACAATCATAAAACAACAATGACATTACACTCAATCCCATAGAAATGAAGAAGATACTCAGAGATTATTATGAACAACTCTATGTACACAAATTGGAAAGTCTAGAAAAAATAGAGAAATTCCTGGAAACACAAAACTTCCCAGGACTGAGCCAAGAAGTAAGTGAAAAAGTCAACAGACCAATAACAACTTTTGAAATGGAGTCAGTAATATAAAACTACCAACAAAGGAAAGTCTTGAAACAAATGAATTTATAGCCAATTCTACTAGACATACAAGGAAAAGCTGGTACCAATCCTCCTTAAGCTATTCTCAAAAAATTAAAGCAGAGAGGCCCTCCCTAGCTCATTCTATAAACTCAGCATCAGTCTGATGCAAAAATCTGGCACAGACACAATGAAAAAAAACAAAACAAAACTTAAGGCCAATATTCCTGATGAACATATACATAAATTTTCTCAACAAATTACTAGCAAACTGAATCAGCAGCACATCAAAAAGTTAATACAGCATGACCAAGTAGGCTTTATTCCCGGGAATGAAGGCTGACTCTATATATGCAAATCAGTACAAGTGATTCACCACATAAACAGAATTAAAAGTAAAATTCATGTGATGATCTCAATAGACACAGAAAAAGCTTTTGATAAAATTTAACATGCATTCATGTTAAAAGCCCTCAACAGACTACACATTGACATAATATACTTCAATACAATGGTAGCCATCTATTACAAACACATATCCGACATCATACGGAAGGAGCAAAAGTTGAAACAATTTCCTTTCTGAAATGTAACTAGACAAGAATGCCTACACTCACCACTTCTATTGAACATACTATTGGGCATCCTAGCCAGAGCAATCAGACAAAAGAAAGAAATAAAAGACATCCATTAGGAAAAGATGAAATTAAACTCTTTGCCCTGATTATATGATTTTATACCCAAAAGACCCTAAGACTCCACTACAATGCCCCTGGAACTGATAAATGGCTTTGGTAAAGTTTCAGGATACAAAATCAATATACAAAATTAGTAGCATTTATATACAACAACATTCAAGCTGAAAGTCAAATCAGGAGCATGATTTTATTTAACATGAAAAAAAAAAAAAAAAAACCCTGAAATACCTAGGGCGTAAGACTATATCTAAACAAGGAAGTGAAAGGGAAAGATCTCTATAGGAACTACAAAGCATTGTTGAAAGAAATCAGAGATGACATCAATCAACTGAAAAACAGTCCATGCTCATGGAGTAAAAGAATCAATATTGTTAAAATGGCCATATTGCCCAAAGCAAGGTACAGTTTCAACGCTATTTCTGTCAAACTATCAATATTATTTTTCACAGAATTACAACAAACTATTTTAAAATATGAAATTGAAAAAGAGCCAGGACAGTCAAATTCATCCTAAGCAATAAGAACAAAGCCAGAGGCATCACATTATCTGATCTCAAAGTGTACTGCAAGAATATAGTACACAAAAACACTGTTATACTGATACAAAAACAGAAACATGGACCAATGGAACACAATGGGAAACTCGGAAATAAAGCTGTACACCTACAACCATTCAATCTTTGACAAAGCCAACAAAATCAATTAAAGGGGAAGAAACTTGCCATTTAATAATTGATCCCTGTATAACAGAGTAGCCATGTGCAGAATAATGAAACTAAACCCCTACCTTTCACCATGTACAAAAAATAGCTCAACACAGATTAAGTAACCTTATGTAAATATAAGATCTCAAACTATAAAAATCCTAGAAGAAAACTTAGAAAACATCCTTGTGGACATGGGCCTTGCAAATAATGTTTTGCTAAGTCCCCAGAAGCAATTTCAACAAAAACAAAAATGGACAAATAAGACGTAATTAAACTAAAGAGCTTCTGCACAACAAAGTGAATTATCAATAGAGTAAACAGACAACCTAGAGAATTGGGGAAAATTTCTGTAAACGATGCATCTGACACAGTTCTGATATCCACAATCTATACGGAACCTAAAGAAATCAACAAGCAAAAACCAAACAACCAAATTAAAAAAAAAAAAAAAAAAAAAATGGGCAAAGGACATGAACAGATACTTCTAAAAAGAAGAAATGCCCAGGGCGGGAGGATCACGAAGTCAGGAGATCGAGACCACGGTGAAACCCCGTCTCTACTAAAAAACACAAAAAATTAGCCAGGCGCCCTGGGGGGCATCTGTAGTCCCAGCTACTCAGGAGCCTGAGGCAGAACCCGGGAGGCAGTGCTTGCAGTGAGCCGAGATCGCTCCACTGCACTGCAGCCTAGGCTACAGAGAGAGAGTCGCCCCCCACCCCCCAAAAAAGAGATATAAGTAACCACTAAACGTTAAAAAATATGCAGTAACACTAATCATCAGAGAAATGCAAGTAAAAATCACAAGATACCATCTCACACTAGTCAGAATGGCTACTATTAAAAATCATAAAATAATAGATGCTGGTGAGGCTGTAGAAAAAAGGAACACATATATACTGTTGAAAGAAATGTAGATTAGTTCAGCTACTGTGGAAATCAGTTATGCAATTTCTCTAAGAACTTAAAACAGAGATACTATTCAACACAGCAATCCTATTACTGAATATGTACCCCAAAGAAAATAACTTACTCTATCGAAAAGACACACAAACTCTTAGGTTCATGGCAATGCTATTCACAATAGCAAAGACATGAAGTGAACATATATGCCCATCAAAACTGGGTTGGATGAAGAAAATGTTGTACATCTATATCATGGAACACTCTGCAGCTATTAGCGAGACTCCGTTTCAAAAAAAAAAAAAAAAAATGAAATCACGTTCTTTACAACAACATGGATGGAGCTGGAGGTCATAATCCTAAGAGAAGTAACACAGGAAGACAACGCCAAACACGGTATGTCCTCAGTTATAACTGGGAGTAAAACACTGAGTACACAGGGATATAAACACGGGAACAATAGATCCTGTGGACTGCTAGAGGTGGTAGTGAGGGAGTAACACCTGGGTTAAAAAACTACCTGTTGGATACTATGTTCACTACCTGAGTGACTGGAACCATACTCCAAACCTCAGCATCCCTCAATGTACTCATATAAACAAACTGTACCTGTACCCTCTGAATCTTGAAGTTGAAATTGTTAGAACATAAATAAATAAATAAAGTTATTGTACATAGTAAAACACAAATGTTGGCTTTAAGTTTTTCATTCATCATAGATGGATGTTAAAGTTTTTCAAATTATTTTTCTGTATCGGTTGAGATAATGATTTTATATTCTTTTTAAATGACAAATGAACCATTTATTTTTGAGATAAATCTACTTAGTAATGAGGCTTTCTGTGCATATTGTTGTCTTCAATTTGCCAATATTTTATCAAGGATTTTCATATCAATTTTCATGAAGGATACGGTTTTGCAGTTTTATTTACTTGTAGTGTTCCGGTCTTCATTTGATATTACGTATTAATTTTAAGTAACTTTTTTTCTTCTGGAAGGAACAGGTGGTTGAAATAGCAAATTTCGCTATGGCAAATTCATAAAGAACAAACAAATTTACAAAGTATTTTGTAGAAAGAATGATAACATAGGGTCAGAAATTTCCAAAGATTGACAAAAATAAATGTAAAATATCAAGGAAAAACAAAGTCAGAGTACACCATTTTCAAAGCTCTAAAAGTGGACTATATTAAACCAGTCATTATTAAGTTATAGATTTAATTGTGTTTATATTCAGAATGATAACATGTCTATAAAATTATGTGCTCTAGCAAGAAAAATGCTCTGACATATACAGGAACACATTCTTTTTGTAAAATATTAATTTCATAAATATAAATATTAATTTAAATTTGAATGGTTGTATTCTATATATCATGTCTGTTTTTTCCAAAGATGTTGTGCATTAAATGAAAAGGTACAATGATGTATAATAGTAAAGTAACTTTTAAATAAGTATAAATAATTTTGGCAATGGTACGGATTTCTTTTAAGTAAACATGCTTCATAATCCAGAATATGTTCAACCACTCTCCTCAATACAGCTTGCTCAGAAGTGCGGCATTTACACATGTGTATATGAAGAAAAGCTTTCCTTATAAGTGTGCTCAATTAGATTATGTTGGTACTTAACTATCAAGATAAAAACTGCTAACAGAATGAATCCTGAGCAAATAAACCAATACATAGCTTATATCTCACATTGTTTTCTCTATGACCCCCACCCTCAAAATTTTGTAGAGCTAACATGAAGTTTTTTTGGGATAGGTGCAAAGAGATGATATCACATTCTCTAATTTATTTAAGACAGTAATTGATACCAGTTCATTTTCACTGTGTGTATCTTATCTTCTGGAAATAGATGGAAGGCACCCAAAATGTAACCAGCTTGAAGATAAATTATATCTCATTTCCTAAAACCAAAATGAGCCAATATGCTGCAACTCTGCAGATATTTATGTTTGCATCAGCAATTGTGCAATAACGTTTTACTTGAAATATAGAAATTGTCAGTGAGTGCTATTAAGAAAACATCAGAGACAAATCACAAATACTTTATTTCTTCCTAGCCTCCCCAGAGATAAGATTTTATAGCATGTAAGAATGACCAGCTCTCTCAGGAGTGGTCAGATTATCATGTACTTGTTTTGTCACCCATAATTCCATATCATTTCAATATAGCCCATGAAATTGTATAATGGGCAGTCATATGTGTCTGGATTTTTCACTTATCAGAGTCTTCTTTGTGATGTGTATCAGCACTTACCCTATTTTATTTTTGTAAAGTGTTATATTGTGTGAACATAGAACATTTTTTATCTATTCACCAGTAGATGTATAATTAGTTTTTTTAATCTATACTTACACCTAACCATATTGCTTTATCATAAAATGTTAGTTCTTGCTGCTGCATCACTCTCCGTGTACATCTACTTAACTCCTATAGTGATGGAAATACAGATAACTGATCACTTTTTGATACTGTCAATAACATTGGTATGAATATCTTTGTATTAATACCTAGTACCAAAAGAATGTAAAGGTATTTTTGGATGCATGTTCCTACTCAGATATAAAATTCCAGATTATGTGAATACTTAATTTTCCATCATAATAATGTATTCATTGTTGTGTATAACTGTAACATTGGACATTTCTAGACTTTAAAAAAAATATACTTACACCTAATCAAATTTGAAAAGACCAATAATGCTACAATTGCCATTTCTCCTTATAATCTTACCAGTACATGAATATTCAGCTTTATAATTGGTAAGATTAGATTAAAATATACGATTACTTTCTTATTAACTTTTCAACATTACTCCCTCGGTGATTTTAGATACTCCAATATCATTTCCTAATCTACTTTTCCGGCTAAAAACGTTGTCTATTGTGTTCTTCATTTAACTAAACCCTTACTTTGATATAATTATACTAATTAATGTTTGTTGCACTGATTCTTTCAGCATTGCTTCAAATGTATCCCCTTCCTAAGCTACAAGAACATTTTTCTGCATTTCATCCTACTAGTTTAGGATAGCAATTTAATAATTTAATGCAGAGATACATTTTTATTTCATCTGTGTATTCTTAACACTTTTCTCAATTAGTTGTGGAACCACATTGATCACATTGTACACATAAACACAAGTATGTATACATATATACACATACATAAACATACACCATGCACACACATATACGTATATGGTGGTTTACGTGTTATACCTTAATACCTAATATGGCAAATCATCCCTAGTTACTCATAACTAGTGTGTAGATGGCTTTAACAAACAATGCTACTTTTATTGTGAAAGTCGCCAGCCATTGGGTAAAGAAGATTAAAAATGACAAATAAATACAAAATTGAAGATCAAAAATTTTAAATGAATGAAGACAATCACAATCTGGAATACAGAATAATACTTGGTAACGCTAATTAAACACTTTGATTGGAGAACAACATTGCAACTTTCACAATTAAGATAAATGCAAAAGATAAAAAAAGCAAGTCATATAAAAACAAACATCTTGACCTGAGACATATTTCTAACTATTTAAATTATAAGAGAATTTAAAAAGAAAGAAAAAACAAAGGCCAAGTCCTGATCCTAGTAGACAAGACGGAGGTTTTTTATGCTAAGTAAATGGAATGTGATTGAAATAGTTTAAACACAGAAGTGACATCATTATATGTGTGTCTGTGTGTGTATCACTTTTTACAAAAGACACCTTTTTTTTTCAGTTAGAAAAGAGAGGTTGGAAAGCATAGGAGTCTACTACTGTAGCCAGATAAGGTAATATTTAATGTGGTTTAGAGTAGAATTTTGACAGTGAGAATGAGGATATGCAAGAATGAGTTAAATACATTTTTATATAAAAGTGAAGGAGCCAATAAAACATTAGATTAGATGTATGTTAATGGTGAAGAAGTAATCAAGGAAGATTCTGAGATTTCTAGCTTGATCAACTGGGTGGATGATGGGGCCATTACTTATGTGGAAATAGAATAGGGAAGGTACAGATGAGATATTGGCAAGTAAAGCAACTTCATTTTAGATATATTAATGAGAAAGTGTTAAGACAGTAGTCTAATAGAATGGATTTATCCATGAAAATAAAAAATATAAAATTGGTGCTAATAGCTAACGCTTTTGATAAGAATCTCTGTTAATGGAATTATTTAAAACAAACAAACAAATGACAACAACAACAAAAATCCTTGCTGTATTCTGCCGTCACTTAACTACAGAAGAGTTTTGTCCTGAAGAAGGAGGGGCGGTGAAAGAACTGGAACTGAATCCTCCTGATTCTAAGATTTTTTTACCCATTTAATGGAGAGAAAAATATTTTGAACTGAGTTTAAAATTCAATCTTTGCCCAAATAAATTTTTAGAAATGGAAATCAACTCAGAGGTGATAAGCTCTCCTTGAAATGTCATCGTGGACAGGAAAGAATGACTATGTAACGTAACTTTGAAAGCACAGAAAGTCCTTTAGATTCACATCCCAATTATTCAAGGTAACTTCAATCAACGAGTTAGTTTTTTTCCCTTTAAGATACTATGTAATGTTGATATGGGAAGTCTTGTTCCTGTCATTACATTGTTTCATGTTTGTTTTTTTTTTTTAATTTTTCTGTTTGTATAGTTTGGTGGAGTTCCGTCATATTGCCATTATAATTATCTTCATCTTTTATGAAATTGTTTTAAGACCTGTGAACTTTGTACTATCATGTTTTTGTGACAAATGTTGATCTTTCATTTTTATGTTTAGATTTCCTTGTAGAAACTATCTAGTGGTGAAAAACTCCCTCAGTGTTTGCTTGTATGGAAAAGACTTTATTTATTCTTTATTTATGAAGCTTATTATAACAGGATACAACATTTGTGGTTGATAGTTTTTTTTCTCTTTAAGCAACCTGAAAATAATATCCCAGTCTATTCTGGTTTATAAGGTTTCTGCTGATAAGTGTGCTGTTAGTCTCATGTGGTTTTCTTTGTTGGTGAGTAGTGCTTTTCTCTTGTTGATTCTGTATTTTTTTTCCTTTGTGTTGACTTTAGATAGTCTGACAATTATGTGTCATAGTGATGATCATCTTGCAAAGTATGGGCCTTTTCTATCTGGATGCATAAATCTCTTGCCTAAAGAAATTCTCCTAAATTACTTCCTTAAATATGTTTTCTAAAGTTTTGCTTTTTCTTCTCCTTAAGAAATATCAGCTATTTATAAGTTCAGATGCTTTATGTATTTTCATAATTCTAGAATGCTTTATTATTTCTTTCATATTCTCTTTATGTCTGACTAGCTTAATTTAAAAGACTTGTCTTCAAGGTCATAGAGTCTCTCTTCTGCTTGGTCTATTCTATTGTCAAAGCTTTCAAGTTTGTTTTGTAATTCCTTCAGTGATTATTTTATTTCCAGAAGTAATCAACAGAGGGAAGAGACAACATATAGAACGGGAGAAAATATTTGTAAATTATGTACCCAACAGGGAACTGACATTCAGGTTTTGTAAGAAGTTGAAATAACTCAACAACAACAACAACAACAACAACAAAACACAAAAAACTCCATTAACAAGCAGGCAAAGGACATGAATAGACATTTCTCAAAAGAAGACATACAATGGGCAACAGGCCGAAAGAAAATGCTCAACATTACAAATCTTCACAGAAATAACAATTAAAACCACAATAAGGTATTATTGTACATCAGAGTAGCTATTATTAAATATATAATAATATAACAAATATTGGTCAGAATGAAGAGAAAGGGGAATGCATATACAATGTTGCTGAGAATGGAAATTAGTACCAACTCTATGAAAAACAGTATGGAGATTTCTTAGAAAACTAAAAATAGAACTATCTTATTTGATGCATAAATTCCACTACTGAGTACCAAAGAAAAAGAAATAATTTTATCAAAATGATACCTGGACTAGTATGTTTATTGCAGCAATATTCACAATAGCAAAGATATGGCATCGGTCTAAGTGTCCACTAACAGATCATTGAATAATGAAAACAACTATATATATATATGAACATTATTCAGCTATACAAAATGAAATAATGTCTTTTATAGCAATATGAATGGAATGGTAAGATTTTCTCTTAAGTGGAACAACTCAGAAACAGAAAATCAATTATCACGTATTTTCACTTATAAGTGGAAGCTAAATAATGTATACACATGGACACAGAGTGTGGAATAGCAGACACTGGATACTCAGAAGGCTGGAAAAGTGGGAAGGAGGTAAGATGGGAGAAATTACTTAATAAGTACAATGTAGGTTTCTTCTGTATTCAGGTTATGATTACACTAAGACTAGTGTAATCTTAGACTAGACTTCATCACGATACATTGTATTCATGTAACAAAACTTCACTTGTATACCTTAAAATTACATTTTAAAATGCTGTGTAATTTTTTCATCCTTGTTGTATTATACTAATGGCTCTTTGCTATAGCTTCCTTGTAGGTATAGTTTCAGCCATACTGTCAATCATGATTGTCCACACAAAAAAATGTAACTTCCTGCATTCTAGGCTAATATTTTTTAACAGGAGTAAAGTTGTTTCTCAAGGAAATATTAACCCTATCAAATATTTCTGAGAAAAATAACACCTAAGACCACTGACTTGCATTTAGTTTGTTATATGAAATGACTGATAGAATACCCTTTTTGATTTAGGGCATGGGATTTGAAAAAAATGTATTTTTTGATTTAGGGCATGGGATTAAAAATAATTGCATTGATTTCCCAAATGTGTTTAAAGTGGGCAGAACAAAGAAAACTGTAAGCATCAAAAAAAGTTATTTATTTAACAACATTAGCTGGTGTTTTTGTTTTTTTGTTTTTTGTTTTTGGCTTGTTTTTATTTTTGTTTTTTACCTCAGTCTGTTATTGTGACTACTGGAATCATATATGCTTTTGCAACCTTATCTAGTTATATCGATAAAACCCTGACAACAGTGTCTGCCTTGAATGAAGATAGCTCCAATGTTATCCAGAGTTACTAGGATAAATCGTAACCTATTGATAGCCATCCTCAAATTCACCTACACTCTTTGAAACACATAAGATGTAGAATTTTGTTGTTATTCTGTAGGGGTTTTCTGAAATACTAAACCTTCAACTATTATTAATTACATCCCTAATGTATCAGAAACAGTATTTTTCAGGGGCAACATGCAATCTTGTCAGAAAGACTGCTTTATAAAGTTGATTTTTCTATCTTGAGTGTTAGTTATTGATCCAAATGCCATAAACAACCTGGCATTAAACTTGTTTCTTATTTATCTTCTATACTTTCTCTTTATTGCAGAGGAGGAAAAGTGATGGCATACATTTGGAATGCTTGGCTGCTACAAGAACTTTTAACACTAAGTGCCATGGTACAAATAAATGTACAGTTAAAAATGATTGATACCAGGCTTAGTCACAATCTTTAAATGCCTTCCTAATTATTTGTAAATCTGTTAAATAAAGTTATTTACTCCTAACAGTTATATTATCAATATGACCATATCTGAATATCATAATGCAAGTACTTACAAGAAGAAAGAAACATGATGACTAGTAGCATCTTTCTTCCCCAAAAATCAACATGTTATTTTACAGAACAAGCAGAAATTTATATTCCCAGCATGATAAAAAGCTAGAAAAATACCATCATTTTAGGCCATTGTTAATTCTGAATTAGTTTTAGCAATACTAAAATTGCTATTCACAATATTTACAAATATTATATATTTTAAGTCATTTTTCATTTCCTAAATTATTTGAAGTTGCACTAGAAATGCATTTATTAAATGGATATTTTCCCATAATCCAAAACAATGGCTAAAACCAAGAAATACAACTTTTGTAATTTTCTATATTATCTAAAGATGGATTTTAGATTTTAAAATATATACGCCATTATAAAATTCATATAATTTGATTCACAAATGTGATTTATAGGAAGTAATTACATACTGTTAATGCTAATTACATCTTTGATGACTGAAAAAAATCTACATATTTGTTTAGTTTTCAAAATACTATTGGAAAACTGTTTAAAAATTTAAAAGTGAAAGAGAATTTCAAAACAAAACAAAACAAAGCTATTTCAGGACAAAACAAAAGTTAATCTATTTGACGAAATATATTATATGAGGTCAAAAGGGTTTAAATTAAGGGCTACATGATAACTCCAGGCTTTCATAGGTTTGCAGACTTTCTAAATTTTTTTTAACTTTCTCTTTATATCTAAGACAAAAATTTAAAATCAATGTGTTCTCATTGAAAGAAACAATTTCCTTGATGAAGTCCTGTCTTTGATGGAGAAAATAAAAATGTTTTCATAAATATTATTTTATTTAACTTTACATCTCAGGCATACTAATAATGGCAAAAAATGGTTATTTATTTCAACACTATTCAACTGGAATGTGTAAGGATTTCAATTATTAATATTTTAGACTAATTTTTCCTTCTTTAAAATAATATAGTTAAAAAATTATAATGCAATTTATTGATATCAAAGCCTTAAATTCCAGCACACACAACTTATATAATTCTAGAAAATATTTATAATCTCTTGCAACATATTTCTAACTTTTAATTAAAATAATTTTATTTTCCAATATAAGAACAATGTAAATCTATACATATCTATTAATAAATATAAGCTATATTCTAGACCAGATGTTGGTGGCAAATGTGTGTGTGTGTGTGTAGGTTCCATAGAGTAAGTGTCACACTTTGTGGCCACATCATCTTTGGCACAACTCCTCAATTCTGCTGCTGTAGTGTGAAAACATCCCTGGAAAATTAATAAATCAAAGCATAGGATTGTGCTCCAATAAATCTTTATTTACAAAACAGATAACAGGCTGGATTTGGTCCATAAACTATAGGTTGCCAAAACCTGATCTCCACATTAAATAGATTAACTCAATTTCAAGAGAGTATTTTGTATTACAAATAACATATGTGTGTGTGTGTGTATGTATTTAAAATCCCTGAAGATTTGAGAAAATGAATAATTCTCAGTAGTGTACCAAGTATCATATAGTTTGATCCAAATGTCACAAACATTATAAGTTTTATACTCACACATTCCTAGGCAATGTATATCACTATTATCCTCAGTTTACAGCTGAAGAAATTGATAGAGCAAGTATCAGTGCAGCTTTAGGTTCATACATCACATAGAGGCATTTATTAAAGGATACATAGGCTCCTTTGTCACTTTTAAATGTGGTCAGTGCTAGCAACAGGGAATACTGTAACTATTCAGTTCTAATTGTAAAGTTTCTGCACATTTTTAACCTTATGGCATTAAAACAAACAAAAAGCATCTATATTTAAATGCCATGAAGATTTGGGATCTGAGCTCCTGATGCTATCTCGGATGGTTAGTGTCATGGGATGTAGAAGAATATTATATTTTTCTAACATATTCAGAGAAAATCTTATATAAAAGAAAAACTTGTTTCCAGATTCCCACTTAATTCACTATAAAATCAGACCATGTTTCAATCTCAATTAATTACATAAATTTAATTCAATCCATTTTCATTTGATAACCATGAATTTAGATGTTCAATGTATAAATTAAGATAAAAAACCACCACAGACTCCACTCTTTAATAGATGCTATCACTTCAAATATAAAGGGCATATGCATTAAAACTACTAAACCCAGTAAATGTATACATAAAATTGTATGTGATTAATCACCAGACAAAACTGTTCAAAAGTGGGATAGAATTTCATTGGATATAAAGCAGGTAATACATATAAGCATTATCAGGGGAAAATGTTACAATGAGAGAAAGTTAAAACTTTTGGTAATGGTTCACCAATACAAACAAGCAACATTTTATCAAAATTTATTAGATGATGGAACTAAAGCATTTCTAAGAGGAAAAATTGTAACACTAAACAACTATAATATAAATAAAAATATGAGGTCCATAATTTTAGCTTCCAACTTTAGAAACAAAGAAATATAATAATAAAGACCAGAGAGGAAAGCAATGTTTTGAAAATAAAAATAATCAATGTAGCAATTAAAATAAAGCAGGATTTTTGAAAAGATTCATAAAGTTGTTGACTATTAAGAAAGTCTGAGCAATATAAGAAATGAGTTGGCACCACTGCAATATTTAAAGTATTAACAGGTTAGTTGTGATAATATTAACAACAATTTCATTCCAATAAAGTCAACAACTTAGATGAATTGGAAAAATTATTGGAAAAACATAAAAACAAAACGTATTCAACAATAAGTATGAGATTATACATTTGTTAATTAGCTTATTTTACTTTAAAACATCATGTTATACATAAAAACATACAATTTATTTGTCAATTTAAAAACACATTTAAAAGAAATAGATGTAATTAGGATACAATTTAGTAGCCTCAAGGCTATCAACTAAACTAGTTTTATAGTTTAAAATCATTGCACAAAGAAACTCCAGGAATAGAGGCTATCACTGGTGAATTCTACTACACACTTTAAGGAAGTAATAATTCCTGTTCTGCACAAAGTCTCACAGAATTTTTGAAAAAGGAAGACTTTTTAAGTAGAAGCATTTCAAACTCCTTTTCCAGTTATAAATGTGGTCATAATAGACATAATACTTATTGTGTCTATCTTGTGCAAGAAATTGTGCTTTCTACATATGAAGATATAGATGGAGGTGTTTATACTGTCACTGCAATTCATAAATATATATTTGATAAGGGATTAGGAAAACTAGATACATATTTGAAATGTAATATGTTGCCATTACTGTCAGCAATGAGCAGAAAATAGAGTACTATAGAAAAGATTAGCATGAAAGGAGCAGAATAGTGTTTCATTTTATATCTGATTTTTCAAAGAGTTGGTGGAAAAGGATAGTTCTTATGTATTGCATAATAAGAACAGGGCAAGAAAACTTTTTAAAAACTTGGACTTTGGTGAAATAGAATTTTGGTAGAATATAATTTGAGGACAAAATATAATTAGTGGACTGAAAGAAAACAATGCTCTGATTAACTTCTATCATGACAGCATGAGGCGTTCTACTGATCAGCTCTCCAAAATAATTGGTAAGTGGTGAAAATTCCAAAACACAAATAAATAAATAAATAAGTAGATGATAGATAGACAGATAGATAGATAGATGATAGATCGATAGATAGATGATAGATAGATAGATAGATAGATAGATAGATAGATAGATAGATAGATAACTATTTAAAGATTCTGGAAATTGTCCAAAGGGCAAACAGCAAATAAAGAAATCCCTATTCAAGAAAACATACAAAATTTGATTTAAAAAAAGGTGATGGTCTTGGTATTTAAATCAAGACTATCTTTTCCCTCTACTTTCACACCTTTTGGAGAGGAAACACTACTCTAGACTGCTACAGGCAGAAACATAAGACTTCTACTCCTACCCATCTTTCAGCTGTAGCTTTTCTCCTTCCCAGGAGGAGCCGGGCTTCATCATTTCTCGTTCTGCCCTTAGAAGTTTGTTGCTGAGCTATGTTTCAGGGGAGTGTGCTGGAGAGCTATGGGCTCCTTTCATTCATCCAGCCTCATGCATAAATCAGAGGTTCTTTCATGTGGTAAGCAGAGAGTACTCTGGGTCAACAGCCCTTGCTTTGTGAGGCATGGCATGGTTTCAGGACAGAATAGAGAAGCCAAGAGGACCCCAGGGGTAAATTCTGGGATTAAAAGAACAATAGCAAAATTTTTTTAAAAAATTCACTAAAGAAGCTCAACAAAATATATAACAGGTACAGGAAAAAAAAAAAAAAAGTGTGCACCTGAAGAAACAAAATAAACATTTAGGAAATTCTACAAATGCCTTGTAGATAGAAATAAGAGATTCATAAACAAGCACATCAATGTAAAATACTGAAAGCTAAAGACAAGAAGAAAATCTTGAAAATATGCAAGAAACAATATACACCATTTGAAAGGGCAGATCAAGAAGATTAACTGCCTACAACCTGAATTTTAGTTTGGCAGTTTTAGTGATTCTGAGAAGAAAACCAAAGGATAGGATTCTGAGGTCATGAAATATTTGCCTGCTTTATTCTACCTTGTCTATATTGAGGGGTTATTTATTTACTCCTGAAAATCAAGAATAAGAGTTGATACTCTTGGTTAATCAATAGTTTTATCAATGAAGTATATACTTTTGGCTTTCTATTGATGTCACCCCAGTTATTGTGAATTACACATTGAAGTCAGCTGCACGTCTACCTTGGAAGACATTTATGTAAAAAGCTTGTAATAGTTTCATTAACAATGTTGCCTTTCTTATCACCACATCAACATCATATTGGCTAAGATAGTATACAGAGCAGGGGTTTCTTATTAGTCTTCACCAAAGATGGCTCTGTCCTGTGGATAAAAGTAGAAAAAACATATTTGAGAAATGTCACTGAGGAAAAGGCCATGTGAAACCCCAACACAGACTAAACTCTCCTCCATATAGAGGAAATTCATGGGACTACCACTTCCAGAACAAAGCTGAAATTGTCAATTATCTGACTATTTTTGGAAGCTTTTGGTGATTTCCTTGGACATTTAATTTTATTTATTTATTTTTGCATTACCAAAATCTTAATGTTTCCTATAGATCTCCTGGTCTTCCTTTATATTTCATTTGGAAAGAACTGTTAGCACTTGCATAGGCATCCTATTCTCAACACTTAAACATCTGGGTCACAGAGCTGTTGGGCATTTGGGGTTACTCTGCTTTGTAGCAGCTCTCTCCATTAAAGAGAAAAAAAAAAGGTATTGTGCAGAAGCCTGAAAGGAATGCCTTCACAAAACATTTATATGTTAGTACAACCCACTAGCCTGCTTCTTCTTTCTCCCCAAATACTGACAGTAGTAGTTATTGTTACTTACAGTTTAAAATTATGAATGCAAAAATAGCAGAGCATTTGTAGTGAATTAAAGAATTCACAACGCAAGTGTCTTATATCTAATTCTGTTATATTGATTGAGTTTGATTATATAATTACAGAAACTACTGTAAAGGACAGAAATGGTAGGTATTTGATAAAGGGAAAAGGAATTGTTATAAGAAAGACAAAGTGTGTGATTAAAGATGAGGTTTGAGAGGTGCAGAAATTTTGAACAACAGCAATACCCAAGGTGTGACACCGGAAGTGCAACCAAGTTATTGTGGGGTTTAAGGATTTAGCCAACCATATATTAAAGAAAATAATCACGGATATAGATATATGTGTGTGTGTGTGTATGATTATTATAAGTCATAAACTACAGCTTAAGAGTAAAGGAAGCTTTTGAAGAATTTGAAGAAAATTGAATAATATAAAGTTCTTTAGAATACTGACAAGTAAGACAAGAGTTAAAAAAAATACAAGGTAACAATCTCTTGAACAAATTTTCTTTAGCTTACTGTGATCCCCAGGTTAAAAAAATGAAATTAAACTTCTTTACAAAGGTAACATATTTTTTTTTATACTAACATGTATCTCCTTCTTTTGACAGTGACCTGCTTCTCAAGGGCTCTTAATGTTACTTGTCACTTAGAGTTCATGTTACTGAGTGGGCTGAACGTCATGTTCAATTTTCACAACCTCTTTATTAATAATCAGCGTGTATCTCAAGAGACAAATCCTCATACCTGCTCTATTTTTTTTTTTTTTTTAAAGCTAATGCCTTTTATACCCATTGCAAAAGCAAGTCATTTAGGAGAGAAAAAGCTATCTGATTGTTTTAGCCAATTTAAGTTAAATTGAAATGCCTTCATATGAAACTCTGGCAGAATGTGCTTTGAAATATTAAGGTGCTTCAACATAAAGTATGGGGTTAGTTTGAAGAAATGCCAACATACTGTCTGATTTCCATTCATCAGTAAAATTCTAAGTTCCTCTTTGCCTTTTAAACCTATAACCCCATGAGTCATAATTCCACATGGTTTTCCTTATTTTCTTTGTTAAAATAATTTTTTCACTAGGTAGTATCAATAACTGAAAATAAAACTGCAAAGTAGCCAATTCATTCCACGAAAAATTATATGTATTTTGCAATGTAGAAGATTTAGGGGCTTTGGTAGATATATAAATATATCTTCATTTGTGAGGTATCAATGTAAATAACAGTATTAAAGCCCCCTTAATTTTCCTCCAAATGCATTTTTTTTCTCTCTGAGAATCATCACATACATTTTGGAATGTTTTAAAAAGCAGGAGGAATGTAGATTTTACTTGAGAAGGGGAATGAGGACTCTAACTGGTTTGTTTTTGTTTTGTTTTGTGATATAGAGCCTCGCTCTGTCACTCAGGCTGGAGTGCAGTGGTGCAATCTCAGCTTGCTGCAACCTCTGCCTCTTGTGTTCAAGTGATTCTTCTGCCCCAGCCTCCTCAGTAGCTGGGATTACAGACACCTGCCCCTACTCTCCTCTAATTTTTGTATTTTTAATAGAGACCATGTTGACCAAGCTGATCTCGAACTCCTCACCTCAAGTGATCTGCCTGCCTCGGCCTCCCAAATCTAATTTTTTTGTTTGTTTGTTTGTTTAAACATAATAAAATAATGAATAATTTACTTGGAATATTAGTTGGCATTTACAGTAGCCCAGAGTCTTAGAGAGAGCATACGTTTTCTGAAAGTTATAATTATGTTATCAACAGTTATAACAATCATAACACTAACTTATTGAATTATGTGTCAGGAATTACGCTAAGTACTTTATATGCATAAGTCTAATTTAATATTCTGCAACTCTATGCTTTAGATACTACCCCAACTTGCTGTTCAGAAAACTGAGTCTACTAGAAGTGAAGCAAAATATCCAATATTTCGAAAGAGCATTAGGAGACATAAAATCCAAACTCAATTTTCATATTGCAGTACTTGCTCTTAAAAATTATATTATACTACTTCCTAGTAAAAATTATTAGTACAGTCTTGTGCTAGAATATTTAAAAGAAGTACATGTCAACTAAAGACATACATTTAAATCTCTGTTTTTACCTCCTGGCTAATTTTGATTACACAGCAATTTAATTATCAGTTTGATTCTACAGAGAGATTATTACCTCTATAATCCATGCCTACTGGAATGTCTGTTGTTAATGTAAAAATATGAAATATATTTTTCCAAGAATAAATATATTACATTCTTGAAACTATCTTTGAAAACAATGTTTGAAAACAGTCTCTAATTATTCATTAGGAAAACCGAGCACATACGTAAATACATGTTTTTCATTAAAAATATATATATTCAGTTATAAAAACATTATTTTGATATAATTTATTTGTAAAATATATCTAAAAGCTTATGCAGAAAATAGTGATTTCATCAAAAGGGAATTTTGTCTTTAAAAGTATCTTAAAATTATCATTTTAATGCAAGCCTACAGCTATTTGTTGTTAGTTTCTTTTATTTAAACTTTTAAGACATATTCAGTTCCTTTGTTTTTTGAAGTAAAAAATAATAATTGGCTTTGTGTAGGTGTGTTTTTGAATCTTTCTCAATTAAACTTGGCTAAGAGCTTTAAAATATTCTGAGTGCTCCCTTTCTTTCATGAAGACATTTTAATGAGAAAATCTCTAACTAATCAATTCCTTATCCCATCGGTATTTTTTTCTGCTTTTCAAGAACTATGACAACCAAAGCCTTTCCTCAGTAACTTTTCCTAATTTCATTTCAAGCTTACATGTGTTTAGTTTAAGCTGTTTCAATTGCTAACAAATTATCATGAAAATAGCAACTTAAAATAGCAATTGTTTATTATCTTATAGTTTATGTGGTAAAATGTCTAAGCATGGCATAGCTGGTTCCTCTGCTTAGCATCTCCTAAGGTTGCAATCAAAGGTGTCGCTCAGGTTGAGCTCTCATCTGGAGGCTCTGGGAGGAAATAACCTCTTTACTCACTCAGTATATTGAAAGAAGTCATTTTCTTTAGCTGTACGTCTGTAGGGCCCAGCTTCTTGCAGTTGAGGTTTCAGACCTGCCTCACCTCACTGAGGCTGCTTGTGGTTCGTTGCCATATGGGTCCTCCCAACGTGACTACTTCGCCACCTCAGCAAGGATAGCCTCTCTTACATGTCCACCAGCAAGATGGAGCCGCACATAGCAGAACATAATCATGGAGGAAACATTCATCACTTTTCCATATTCTATTGGTTGAAAGCAAATCACAGGTCCTGCTCCTATAATGGCATGAGCACTGGGAGGCAGAGATCACGAGTGGCTGATTTAGAATCTCTGTCCATTATATTAAGCACAAATGAACGAACCTTCTGAAGATCCTGTAAATATATTCTCCTGGAAATTTAAGAGGTAATGAAAACTTGTTTAGTGCCAATGATGAAAAAACAGTCATGCCTAGGTGATGCTAAATAGAGGACAGACATATTTTTAAATGTTAGCCTTGAGCATTCCTATGTTTACCACAACCACTCTGTGTAAGTTTATTATAGACATAATAAAGCAACACACTTTTGTTGCTTGACTTGCAAAATAGTAGAATTTTAAAACTATGCTTGTTGGGAACATGTGTCTGATAAAATCTTTAGCAGTAAACATTTGCAAATGAACAAAGTAATGACTGGTTGACCAACTGAATACATTAATTTTTTAAAAAAGCAATTATCTTAGGGGACACAGGCACACATATTCACACTCCTCCCTGACACACACACAACTAAACAAAGATGATTTGTAGATTTTCATAATTATTCAATAGGCTCTACAAAAAGCCCAATTTGGATTTTCTAGTATTAAACACCTGTTTAATTTGTATTACTCATTAAACTTGAAATCTACAAGGGGAAGAAAAAGAAAGCCTAAGCTATCTAGTCTAGAACATTACATGAAAATATGATAAGGAGGGAAAAAAAATTAAAAGAAAAAAAGACTTAGAATATAAGGACAAGCAATACTTCCTGACTTCCTGAAGATCCGACATGATGAAAAGATAAAGGAGTCAAAGTACTTTCTATATTGCTATCTGAGGAAAGGATTAGGGGATTATGATGATTCTGGAAAACAAAAACAAAATAACAGCACCAATGAAATATGCTAAGGAAAAAGAAGAGATAATATGAACAAAAAATTTCCTTAATTCTTATGGAAGACCACTTATTTCTTACTAAAATTCTTAAGGTTTTATAATTTTACATCAAAGCAGTAATTTATCCTGAGCCTTTAGTCACAATATTTTTATTAACTGATTATTACATAGCCTTGTTTTGTGTGCGTTTCTATTTGAAGACACCTATATTTAAAGGCACATATTTTCTCTGTAAGACATATTACAGTCCTCTTGTGATTAAAACACTAGACAGTACTTCAGCGCTATACATAGGAGCAATTTTAAACAGTGAAATTACTAAACAAACCAGAAAATTACACAAAGAATGACACTAAATATACCACCAAAAGTACACTACATTTCATTCGAGAGCTGCACCAAAAATGCAGACTATTCCCTTGTTCCACTTATGTGGTAATGTGTGCACAGGGTGACTTAAATGTTTCATCACTCTGTACCTTCAATGGCCACAAAAGTAACATCAGTAAAAATTTGGAGAATAAAAATAATTGTCAGCCTGTAGGTGAATTCACAAATATAGAATGTATCAACTGTATTTCTGATTTAATTTTGTAATCTTTTCCTCCCAGGTCTATGGAGAATACTATAATAATCATCTCTCAAGGTTTATAATTCTACTAATAAATATTTATTTTAAATATTAATAGAAAAAATAAGTATAATTGGTTTTCACCGGTAAAAAACTTAAAATCTATGCAAATAGATCTTGATTTCAATGATATGAAACATTGGAAAGCTATTATTTTCAACATTTACCTATTACAGAAAGAACCCTGATACTATGTTAGATCTCTAATATAGTATATTAATCATACATCAATAGTTGTATAAAATCACTGAAATTTAGTAGCTTAAAAATATTATCTTACACAATCTTTAAGTTAGTAGTTTAGCAGAACGGTTCTTGCTCAAGTTATTTAATAAGTCATCTGGTGGCCTGAATGGAACTGGAGAATTACCTTCCACTCACTCACTTGGCTGTTAGCTGAAGGTCTTGATTCCTCTTGGGCTCTTGGTAGGTAGACTCTGATTCCCCAAGAGGGACTCTCAATAGAGGACATGGTGACCATCATAAGCAGTGATAAGAGAGCAAGAGAGACAAAATATATACATGCCTTGCATAACCTAATATCATGAGTGACATATCATTATTGTTACCTTCTCTTGGTTACACAGACTGAACGTATTATCATATGGGAGGAGCTTGCAAAATAATTTGAACATAAACGACATGGGTATCAATGGAGGATGCCTTGGAGGGTGGATATTAAATATAGATTTCATTCAATAACATTTTCAATAGTTTAGCTAGAAACCTTATGCTCAGATGAGAACAGAAATGTTTACAAAGCATACCTATCATTCAGAATTTAAAAAGTAAGAGTCAAAAGAAGATGTTCTGAGTAGATTTATGATATGCTATGTAAAGGTTTCATGTAGTATATTGTGGTAGTTTTGTCATTCACTCAGAAAGAAGTCAAACAACTAAATAGATAATTTGTATAAGAATTTGTATTTAATGCTGATGTGCAAATGATGCTTTATTAATGTATAGTTCTAAAATTGCATTCACTTTCATATATATATATAGAGAGAGAGAGAGAGAAAGAGACAGAGAAAGAAAGAAACAGACAGGCAGAGATAGAGTTTTTATGTCTCTTGGTCACAAAATATCAGGGCACAACTAACGTAAAAAAAATAGACTAATGTTCTAGATATAATTCATGTTTGTGTATTTAATAAAAACTTTTTAAAGTATTATTACATCATGACGACAATATAATTCAGATCATTCATATTTTGCTATATTAAAGATAAATGATAAATTTAATTTAAAAAAGCATTTTAATAGTAACCTTTCAAAAGCACTTTCAGAGATCATCATATATAGATCTTCTTATACAAAGTAAATCATATTAATTAATTTATGCATCCATTTAGCAATCAATTTTGAAGAGCCTACTATCTGTCAGATACAGTTCTAAGAACTGAAAATGTAGCAATGGATAAAATAGAGGAAAATTCCTGCCCTCCTGTAGCTTTTGTTCCAGTGAGAGGAGAGGAGTAATGAGCATATTAATATTAATAAATAAAAGTTACTTGGCCCAAACTAAAGTCAAAAGGTGAAAAAGATACTGTTAGAGATAGGTGAAATTTTAACCAAATTGTTGGGCAAGGCTAACAAAGGAAACACCTTTAAGAGCAGAGGAGAGGAGTGAGAAGTAAACTTTCCAGACATGTAACAGGTTAAGGTTACATCGAAGAGACTCTTTGGCTGGAAGAGAGTGAACAAGAGAGAAAAACAGGAAATAAAGTCAGAACTGGATGCTCACCTTATGTTGTAGGACACTATGAACCAACATTTGTGTGTTTGTTTTGGAGTAAGAAGAGAAGCCATTTTGTGGAAGGGGGAGCATAAAACAAACCAGTAGTGAAAAGTCTATTAAAATATCCCTGGTGAGAGATAATGATGACCTGTGCTGTTAGTAGTAACTAATTTACATCCTCAATATAATTCTAATTAAAGCACCAACATGTTTTTGTAGAACCCAGCAGAGAGATTATTATTATTATTATGAGGGAAAAAAGTACAAAAAACAGCAAGTGTATGAGAAACAGAACAGGATAAGTTCCTGTCATGCCTACTGGCAATAATGATTTTGAAGACATAATAAATTAAAGTAGTAAATTAATGCTAGATGATATAAAATTAAGCCTAATAGAATGGGTGATGGGGTAACCTATCAAGAAGGTTTTGGATCATCTTTTATTAGAAAGGTTCTCATTAAAATATGGCTTTAAATATGCATATATTTTCATGCACTGTTATATTTTATTTTGCTACAAAATTAGAACAAATACAATAAAATGTTGACACTGAATAAAATACCTGATATGTTAAAATAAATTAAATTTCTGGCTATCTCTCTAATATTATTTCTCCTACTTGCATTTTGATATGCTTAAATTGGAACAAAATAAATTAATTTATAAGTAGGATACTAGCAGTCACAATCTAGATACACCAATAGAATAGATATTTCACTTTGAATATCGTAATGAAATCATTGAGCATTTGCTTTAGTCTATTATTTGCATTTCTAAACAATACTATTTTGATTTCATTCTTTGTGATTTGTTCACATTTATTTTCATGTCTTAAAAGACATAAAATTTCTTACTTGATTTTGCTAATGGCAGAAGGAGGTGAAATGAATAAAAGTAAGTATTTAAAATATATTATATGTGTTTACTGTTTTATAAATACTCTGGTTTGTTAATCTGAGTAGCAAACGTAATTATAATGTCTTGCATTTATTAGAGACTGTATGTCAGGCACAATGCTATATATAGTATTAATATAATCTCATATATATGTATTTTAAATCTGTTTTATTCTTGGAAATCATTATGGTTATTTTGGCTTATAAATGAATGGCATGCTAAAAAATAAGCCTTCATCTCTCTAAAAATATCATATTAATGTGCTCATATAAATAAGGGATGATTAAAAATTGACAATGTTTCTTAATGTATTTGTATATTATAAAACTGGTAAATAGTCTATGCACCTGCCACCAGTAATTTGCAATAATCCATTGCCAGAAAGTCTGCAATATGCTTAATAAGCCAAAAAGTAAAGCTGTTTTCAAAAGAGAACAAAAAGTAGAATGCAAGTTGTCACTTTCTTTGAGCAGTCATCTGTCTTAGAACTACTTTTCTACAACTGAATATAAAAGAAATAGAATTGAGACAAATTGTCCATTCAGGATTGTAGTAGATTGTTATGACTTTAAGTAATGAGATAGATGTATAAAAGTATTAAGTCCACCTATCACATAGAAGATTGCTTAAATAATACACATTTAAAGTTATTGGTAAGATTTTATAAAATCTTTCAGTTTGATTACAGTTTTAGAGTATAGATACACTCTTACAATTAGCATGTTATTTTGTAAATGATCTGCACTTTTGTAGAAAGCCAAATATTCAACTGATCAAGGATTGGCATTGCAATATAGGGAGTGAAAGTTAGATGGATGGTCGGAAGAATGCCATTTCCAAATAAATTGAATTGTTTGTGTAAGGGGGGCAACAAAGGCAAACGAATAAGTGGTATCCGGTTTGAATTTATTCTACATTGTTTTTTCTGTCACATGGTGGCAATAACAGTAGCTAAATCACAGGGTTTGCATGCTAACTGAATTAAATTAGAAAAAAAAAAAAAAAGGTGATGTCACTGAAATACTGGGAACCAATTAAATCATTTAAATCATTGGTCAGAGACTTTGCTAGTTCAGGTTATTGTGATGTTAGCTGGAATACAGAAATGTGAGTGGACATAGATATAATATATTATATATAATTATAATAAAAACCCTAAATTAACATTAAAAGTACATTTAAAATATTCAGTAGATATACTAAAATGAGAAGAAAGAGTGAATAATAAGTTAGTGCTTACTGATTTTCTTGTTGCAAAGCTAAATTTTTCTGCATTTGTAATGCATGTTTTACATAAATAATTTTATTTTCTTTTCCAATGCAGAGGTTAACTAAAAAATAAAAAAAAAAAAAATGTTTGTAGCATGCAAATAAATATGAATATATATATATATGTGTGTGTGTGTGTGTATATATATATGTCAGTACACGTGGAGTTATTGAGGTCATTTGGTTAATATAAATGATATATCAATGATAGAATACAATGAATGCAACTAAACTATTAATTCTAATATTATGGCTTCACTTCTAGTTCCTTTAACCTTTCTGTACATAGTAATGAAGGTAGGCCACACCTTGAATGTCAGTTCTGTCTAGGATCCTGTGAGCAGGGGACAGATAAGGACACAGTAGAGATACAATGTTTTACAATATTCACTCTTGAGGAGACTTTAATCCAACAGGTGGAGTAAGATGGAAATACGTAAATGCTTCTAGAGGGTTAACAATTTGAATCCCTGAGAAAGCCAGTCTTACCTGCAGTTCAAGCTATAACCCAAGCATAAAAATAACAGGTATAGACACATTAGATAGATGATAGGTAGATGGACAGAGAGAGAGAGAGATAGGTAGATAGATAAACTGTGGTTTTCACTACAAAAAGTATGGTAAAAACCACAAATACTCCTGCACTCACTTGATAGATAGATACATAGACAGAAAGATGACAGACTAAATTCACTTCACAGCACCCTTCAAATTCTCACTGAAGACATTAAAAACATTATACATCTAAATTTCTAAGTCACAGATACTGTTTATAGCACTGACTCTATCTTTCAAAAGCATTTTTCATGATGGTCCTCTTTTTGCTTTCTCTCATATTCTGTCTAGGTGACCTCTATAATTTTAGTCTTCTCCCCATGTATTTGGCTAGGCCTTTTTGGGGGTCCCTGTCTTACACTATCCTTCTTTTGTCACTGTTCCCTGCTCATAAAGGAAGCCCATTACTTTCCCAGCATGTTGTTACTTACTTATATATACATAATTACAAAATCAACATATCTGTTTAGACCTCTCTGAATTTCAAAACTATATATTTAGCTTCCTACTTTGCTTTTCCACTTAGAACTTACTAAGGAACCTTAAAGTAAACATGCCTGAAACAGGACACAGGAGTTTCCCCCTGTATAGCTAATAAAACTCTAGAGTATACAATTTTATACTCTAGGTCAAAAACAGTAGTTTTACCTCTAGTCAAGTAGGAGGTATTATTTATTATTCTGACACTATTTTCATTTATCAGCCATTCTAGCTTCCAAATATCTATGTCCACTCACATTTCTGTATTCCAGCTAACATCACAATAACCTGAACTAGCAAAGTCTCTGACCAATGATTTAAATGATTTAATTGGTTCCCAGTATTTCAGTGACATCACCTTTTTTTTTTTTTTTTTTTTTTTTTTTTTTTTTGAGATGGAGTCTCGCTCTGTTGCCCAGGCTGGAGTGCTGTGGCGCAATCTTGGCTTACTGCAACCTCCGCCTTCCAGGTTCAAATGATTCTCGCATCTCAGCTTTTCGAGTAGCTGAGATTACAGGTGCTTTCCACCACGCCCGGCTAACTTTTGTATCTTACTGGACACAGGGTTTCACCATGTTGGCCAGGTTGGTCTTGAACTCCTGACTTCAGGTGGTCCGCCTCTCTTGGACTCCCAAAGTGCTAGTATTACAGGCATGAGCCACGGTGCCTGGCCCATTTTTTTCTTATATAAAGCATTCTCCATATTCTGAGGATATTGTATCATAAATTTTATTCTCAAACAAAAAAAAAGAAAAACAAAAATGCAATAGGCTTACTAGTGCACATAGAAAACACCTAAATTCCTTACACAATCCAGAGAAGCATTGTTTCAACACATTCACATTAGCATCTGGAAATCAGCATTGTAAACAGGTACCTATAAGGATGTGTAAGGCCCTAATGTGTAAAAGACATGGACATAATTGATTAGGCCTTTCATGATCCTACTTATCACATCATTGTTTTCCACACATATATTCTGAATGACTATGCCTTTCCTTACATGTATTTTTTTTTTTTTTTTTGCTTATTTTTTAAGAAATCGTTTTGAAAATCCATCCCAGTTCACCTAGTAAATGTACACTTACTCTTGACATCTCAGTTTAAATATTATTACCTTTTAAGGTAAAATTCCAAGAGTTTTCTATGGTCACTGTATCCTTCACTTTACCTCTAACTCTCTTTGGAACCCTTGCCAATCAGTTCACTCTTTCCAGTACACCACATTAACTACTCTTTCTAGAGTCATAGCTTACGTGGTGTCTGTTAAACAAATGATATCCAAGGGAGGAGTCCCACTGTGTGGAAGATAGTAAAGAGCATGATAATGCCCACCAGTAGGAGCAACTGTTCCAGGAAATCAACCCAGTGCATGGTTTGCCGGTGTCAGGGTCAATAAGAAAGACATGACTCTCATAAACACTGGATGAGGTTCATCACATAGAAAAGACAGCAAGACACCTTGGATAGTGAGTATCAGTCCACAGCCAGTGATTCTCACCCAGCAGTCCACCAAGGAGATGGTCTACAGGCACCTTCCTGTGCTGCAGACAATATATCCTATTCCCTCTCTACCAGAAACAAACATTAGTGGGGTTGACCAGGTAATGTGATGCACACCATTCAGCAGGACAAAGTACTACTTTTCAAACCTGGAACAGAGAAAGATAATAACAAACAAAGTGAAAAGCCCAGCCGAAAGATGTGGGCTCTCTTTACCACCATATAAGAAAACGCTGCAGGCTGGATACACACATTTATGACATCATGCAAGTGTCAGCAAGCTGCCAAGATGTATGACTGCCTTTCCCAAGAGTGTCAAGAATCGAAGGTTAGTACTAAGTTTCACCTTTCTCAATTTCTCAATGGCATTTGGCAGAATTTATTATTTGCACAGTGACAATGTGTTTTCCACTTTGTATCTGAGATAGTATTTTCAACTCAATTCATTTGGATTCTACCTTGGTAAAATGACCTGTTCTAACCAATTTCTCTAAAATAGCATCCTTGCCATTCTCCTCTAGTCCTTATAGCTTATTTTCAATAAAAATACTAATATTTGCACAACTATATAAACCTAATATATTGCATAAGATAATCTAAATTCACCATAAATGGGATTTTATTTTTATTGTTTGGTTTTGTCAGGCTGTGTGTGTTTAGAAAAAAAATTTAGTTTTAGTTCAGTTTTAGATTTACAGAAAAACTGCAAAAATAGTAAAAATAACAAAAAAAGTCCTATATACTGCAAAACTAGTTTCCTCAATTAACATTTTATATTAATATGACACATTTGCTACAATTAATGAACAAACATTGATACATTATCATTAACTAAAGAACATACTTTTTCCAGATTATCTTAGTTTTTAGCTTAACATCATTTTTCTGCTCCAGGATTATACACAAGATATCACATTACATTTGGTAGTTATGTCTCCTTAAGCTCCTCTTGACTGTGACACATTTCTTAGACTTTCCTTGTTTTGATGACAGTTATGAAGACCACTTGCCAGGTATTTTAGAGAATGTCCCTCAACTAGCATTTGCCTTGATTTTTTTTTCTCATGATTAGACTGGGGTTGTATGTTTTGGGGAGAAACACTGTAGAAGTAAAGCACCATTGCCATTCTATCACATCAAGGGTATACACTATCTCTCAACTTGACTTTTCACTGTTGATGTTGACCAAGATCATGCAGCTGACAGTGTTTGTTAAATTTGGCTATTAGAAATCTACCATTTTTTTCATTGCCATTCCATATTCTTTGTACAGAAGTCACTATATGAAGCATTAATTTTCACTTAAATAGTAAGGAGTTACACTAGAAGATGAGGTATCTACATAAATTATTTAAAATTATTCTCTTCCTCATTTATTTGTTTATTCAATCATTTGTTTATATCAGTATAAACACACAAATATTTGTTTTATCCTTTTGAAAATAATCTAGCACTACATTATTTATTTTATTACAGTTTTGGCTTTTGGAATTGTTCTTGATAGGCTTCTGTGTTCCCTTGATGTAGCCCTGTCATTTGCGAGTTGAATTTTAGGACTTCCTGATCTTTTGTATGTTTATCTTGTATAATATAATCTTTAAGCTTGTCTTGCGTATTCTTCCTCTCATTCCAGAATTACCCGTTTCTCAAAGCAACTCTGGATTCTTTTACTGAAAAACTGTATTAGCAACTAAGATCTGAGCCCTAGATGGGCTATGCCTTAGTGGGGTGTTATTGTCTTTGTAAATACTTAGGTAACAGAGCAAGGAAATACACATGTGTATACTAACCTGCGTGCATATACACCTATATAAAATATTCCTATATGGTATCACCTATATATATTAAAATAAATATGAATGTATATGGATACACCCAAGACTATGATATTATTTCATTAAAATGGTTATTTCTGGTCTCTTGATTATATATAAATTTTTACTCCAACATTGAGAGGTCTGACTCCCACCATCTGTCATACATTATTTAATTATGTGTTTCTATTATAGAAGTCTAGTGGTATCTACATTCATGTATAGCAGTATCATTAACTCATATCCCCATTAACAGAATCATTAACTCATATCCCCATTAAAAGCAACTTTATAGAGTATGGTGTTTATGCATAGTTTCTTTTGCTCTTTATCTTTCAGTCTCTACATGTTTTCAAAGTTACTTGAATTAGTATTTTCCTCATCCCATTCAGTGAGATTGTCTTATGTATACATAATATAGTTAGATTGCTTTGCTATGTTTTTGATTTTTTTCTGGACTTTCCAACCTCTGAAATTATTTTATTTTCATTTGTGTACATTAAGGTTTACTCTTTGTACTGTAAAATTCTACAAGTTTTCACAAATGCATAATGTTTACATAATGTACCCACCATTACAATATCATACGAAATACATTCTCTAAAAAGTTCCGTTGTGTTGACACCATTAAAATCCTGTCCACTTTCCCCTGACAATCACTAGTCTATTTGCTGTCACTACAGTTTTACTTTTTCCAAAAATCATATAATTGGAAACATACAGTATGTAGCATTCTCAGACTTCTTGTTTCTTTAGGAAATGCATTTAAATTTGTACTTCTTAGGGTTCTCCAAAGGGACAGAACTAGTAGGACATATGTATTTATGAAGGGACTTTACCAGGGAGAATGGATTCATATGATCACAAGGCAAAGTCTCACAATAGGCCACCTTCAGGCTGGGAAAGAAAGAAGCTAGTAGTGGCTCAGTCTGAGTCTAAAAGCCTCAAAAGTAGGGAAGCTAATGGTGCAACCTTCAGTCTGTGTGTGAAGGCCCCAAAATTCCTGGCAAACCAATGGTATAAGTCCAAGAGTCTTAAGGCAAAAGAAATTGCAGTCTGATGTACAAGAGCAGGAAGAACAGAAGGAAGCATTCGGCACAGGAAAAGACAATAGCCAGAAGACTCAGAAAGCCAGGTTATCCCACCATCTTCTGCCTGTTTTTCCTAGCTGCCCTTGGAGCCAACTTAATGGTGCCCAGCTACATTGAGGATGATTCTTCCGCTCCTAGTCCACGGACTCAAATGTCAGTCGTCTCTGGCAACACCCTCACAGAAATACCAAGAAACAATACTTTACTACCTATGTAGGCATCCTTCAATCCAATAAAGTTGACACTTAATATTAACCATCACAAAGTTCATCCACATCTTGTCATGACTTGACAGTCTATTATTTTTATTTCTGAATAAAAATGCATCCTGTGGATGTACCATATTTTGTTCACACATTCACCTACTGAAAGGTACCTTGATTGCTTTCAACTTGTGGCAATTACAAATGAGTGTGAAGGTTTTTGTGTATAGATAAGTTTTTAAATAATTTGAGTAAATACCTAACTAGGAACACAATCACTTAATTATATAAGAAGACCATGTATGTCTATCTATGTAAGAAACTGACAAACTGTTCCAGAGTGGCTTTGCTATTTTTCATTTGCTCCAGCAATGAATGAGAGTTACTGTTACACCGCATCCTCTTCAGCAGTTGGTATTATCTTTTATTTATTTATTTTTTTTAGTTAGGGAAAGTTAGCCAATCTAGCAGAATAGACATTCTAATAATGTTTAACAGAATCTCACAATTGTTTAAACATTCAATTCCCTCATACGAAACAATATTAAGAATCTTTTCTTATGTTTTTTTGCATGTGTATGTGTGTGTGTGTGCGAGAGAGACAGAGTGAGAGAAAATATGTGTGTTTACCCATAGTAATTCCTAGAAGAGTCACCAGCATAAAATAGATCCTCATTAAACATTGTAAAGACTTTTCAACCCAGAATTTCATATCCAGCCAAACAAAGATTCATAAGCGAAAGAGAAATAAAATCCTTTCCATACAAGCAAATGTTGAGAGATTTTGTCACCACCAGACCTGCTTTATAAGAGCTCCTAAAAGAAGCATTAATATGGAAAGGAAAAACTGGCACCAGCTACTATAAAAACATACAAAAATATAAAGACCAATGACACTATGAATAAATTGCATCAACTAATGTACAAAATAACCAGCTAGCATCATGATGACAGGATCAAATTCAGACATAACAATATTAACCTTAGTGGTAAATGGGCTAAATGCCCCAACTAAAAGACAGACTGGCAAATTGGAAAAAAAGTCAAGACCCATCAGTGTGCTGTATTCAGGAGACCTATCTCATGTGCAAAGACACACACAGGCTCAAAATAAAGGGATGGAATAAAGGTATAAAGGAACAAAATAAAGGATATTTAGCAAGCAAATGAAAAGAAAAATAAAGAAACAAACAGCAGGGGTTGCAATCTTAGTCTCTGATAAAACAGACTTTAAACAAACAAAGAACAAAAAAGACAAAGAAGGGTATTACATAATGGTAAAGGGATCAATGTGATAGAAGAGCTAACTATCCTAAATACATATGCACCGAATACAGGAACACTCAGATTCACAAAACAAGTTCTTAGAGAATTGCAAAGAGTTTTAGACTCCTGAACAATATTAGTGGTAAATTTAAGATCCCACTGTCAGTATTAGGCAGATCAATGAGACAGAAAATTAAGAAGGATAATCATGACTTGAACTCAGCTCTGGATCAAGTGGACCTAATAGACATCTACAAAACTCTCCACTCCAAATCAACTGAATGTGAATTCTTCTCAGCACCACATAGCACTTATTCTAAAATCGACCACATAATTGAAAGTAAAACACTCACCAGTAAAGGCAAATGAACAGAAATTATAACAGTCTCTCAGACCACAGTACAATCAAATTAGAATTTAGGATTAAGCAACACACTCAAAACCACACAACTACATGGAATTAAGAAAACTTCTCCTGAATGACTCCTGGGAAAATAACAAAATTAAGGCAGAAATAAAGAAGTTATTTGAAACTAGTGAGAACAAAGAGACAATGTACCGGAATCTCTGGGAAACAGCTAAAGTAGTGTTAAGAGGGAAATTTATAGCACTAAATGCCCACATCAGAAAGTTGAAAGGATCTGAAATCGACACCCGAACATCACATTAAAAGAACTAGAGAAGCAAGAGCAAAGGCATTCCAAAGCTATCAGAAGGCAAGAAAAACTAAGATCAAAGCAGAACTGGAGGAGATAAGAGACATGAAAAACCCTTCAAAAAATCAATGAATCTAGAAGATGATTTTTTGAAAAGATTAACAAAATAGACAGCCCACTAGATAGATTAATGAAGAATTAAAGAGAAGAATCAAACAGACAAAGTAAAAAATGATAAAGGGGATATCACTACTGATCCCACAAAAATACAAACTACCATCAAAGAATAGTATAAACACCTCTATGTAAATAAACTAGAAAATCTAGAAGAAATGGATACATTCCTAGACACATGCACCCTCCCAAGACGACTAAACCAGGAAGAAGTCGAATCCCTGAATAAGCCAGTAACATGATCTGAAATTGAGGCAGTAATTAATAGCCTATCAAGCAAAAAAAAAAAAAAAAAAAAAACCCAGGACCAGACGCATTTGCAGCTGAATTATACCAGAGGTACAATGAGGAGCTGGTACCATTCCTTCTGAAACTACTCCAAAAATAGAAGGGACTCCTACCTATCTCATTTTATGAGGCCAGCATCATTCTGATGATAAAACCTGGCAGAGACACAACCAAAAGAGAAAATTTCAGGCCAATATTTCTAATGAACATCAACGTGGAAATTCTCAATCAAATACTGACCAATCGAATCCAGCAGCACATCCAAAAACTTATCTACCTCGATCAAGTCAGCTTCATCTCTGGGATGCAAGACTGTTTCAAAATGCACAAATCAATAAATGTAACGAATCACATAAACAGAACAAAAGACAAAAGCCACATGATTATCTCAATAGATGCAGAAAAGGCCTTTGAAAAAATTCAACACCTCTTTATGCTTAAAACTCTCAATAAACTAGGTACTGATGGAACATATCTCAAATTAACAAGAGCTATTTATGACAAACCCATAGCCAATATCTTACTGAATGGGCAAAAAGCTGGAAGCATTCCCTTTGAAAACTGGCATAAGACAATGATGCCCTCTCTCACCACTCATAATCAACATACTATTGGAAGGTCTGGCCAGGGCAATCAGAGAAGAAAAAGAAATAAGGGATATTCAAATAGGAAGAGAGCAAGTCAAGTTATCTCTGTTTGCAGAAAGTATGATTGTATATTTAGAGAACCCCATCGTCTCAGCCCAAAACTTCCTTAAGTTGACAAGCAACTTCAACAAAGTCGCAGGAAATGAAATCAATGTGCAAAAATCACGAGCATTCCTATACACCAACAATAGACAAGCAGAGAGCTAAATCATGAATGAAATCCCATACACATTGGCTACAAAGTAAATAAAATACCTAGGAATACAACTTACCAGACATGTGAAGGACCTCTTCAAGGAAGACTACAAACCACTATTCAAGGAAATAAGAGAGGACACAAACAAATGGAAAAACATACCATGCTCATGGATAGGAAAAATCAATATTGTGAAAATGGCCATGCTGCCCAAAGTAATTTCTAGATTCAATGCTATTCCTATCAAGCTACCATTGACTTTCTTTGCAAAATTAGAGGAAAAAAAATTTACTTTAAATTTTACATGGAACCAAGAAAGAGCCTATATAGCCAAGATGATCCTAAGTGAAAAGAACAAAACTGGAGCATCACACTATCTGACTTCAAACTATAACAAAAGCCTACGGTAACCAAAACTGCATGTTACTGGTACCAAAGCAGATATATAGACCAATGGAATGGAACAGAGGCCTCAGAAATAACACCACACATCTGCAACCATCTCATCTTCGACAAACCTGAAAAAATCAAGTAATGGGGAAAGGAATCCCTATTGAATAAATGATGACGGAAAAACTGCCTAGTCATATGCAGAAAACAGAAACTCAACCCCTTCCTTATCCTTTCTGCAAAAAATTAGCTCAAGATGGATTAAAGATTTAAATGTAGAACAAAAAATCACAAAACCTTGAAGAAAACCTAGGCAACGTCATTCAGGACTTAGGCATGGGCAAATCTTCATGACAAAAAAACCAAAAGCAATTACAACAAAAGCAAAATTGACAAATGGCATCTAGTTTAACCTATGAACTTCTGCACAGCAAAATAAACTATTATCAGAGTGAACAGGCGTCCTACAGAATGGGAGAAAATTTTTGCAATCCATCCATCTGACGAATGTCTAATATCCAGAATCTACAAAGAACTTAAACAAATTTAAAAGAAAAAGCAAACAATGCTATCAAAAAGTGAGCAAAGGATATGAACAGACATTTCTCAAAAGAAGAAATTTATGTAGCCAACAAACATATCACAAAAAGCTCATCATCACCGGTCATTAGAGAAATGCAAATCAAAACCACAGTAAGATACCATCTCATGCCAGTTAGAATGGCAATCTTTAAAAAGTCAGGAAACAACAGATGCTGGCAAGGCTGTGAAGAAATAGGAAATGCTTTTACACTGTTGGTGGGAGTGTAAATTAGTTATACATTGTGGAAGACAGTGTGAAAATTCCTCAAGGATCTAGAACCAGAAATACCATTTGACCCAGCAATCCATTACTGGGTATATGCCCAGAGGATTATAAATCATTCTACTATAAAGACACATGCACACATATGTTTATTGTGGCACTATTCACAATAGCAAAGACTTGGGACCAACCCAAATGTCCATCAATGATAGACTGAATTAAGAAAATGTGGCACATATACACCATGGAATACTATGTAGTCATAAAAAGATGAGTTCATGTCCTTGTAGGTACATGGATGAAACTGGAAGCCATCATTCTCAGCAAATTAACACAGAAACAGAAAACCAAACACCGCATGTTCTTGCTCATAAGTGGTAGTTGAATAAAGAGAACACACGGAGGGGAACATCATACACTGGGGCCTGTTGGAGGGTGACAGGCAAGGGGAGGGAGAGCATAAGGGCACTTACCTAATGCATGTGAGACTTAAAACCTATATGATAGGTTGATAGTTGCAGCAAACCACCATGGCACATGTACACCTATGCAGCAAACCTTCACGTTCTGTACATGTATCCCAAAACTTAAAGTAAAAAAAAAAAAAAAAAAAAAAAAGAAACAGGAACTATTACAACTGACACCACAGAAATACAAAAGATCATTCAAGGTTACTACAAACACCCTTGCACACATAAATTAGAAAACCTAGAAGAGATGAATTAATTCCTAGAACAACGCCACCCTCTTAACTTAAATTGGGAAGAATAAGATACCCTGAACACCACAATAACAAGCAGTGATATTGAAATAGTAATTTAAAAAATACCAACAAAAATGTACAAGACCAGACAGATTCACAGCAGAATTCTACCAGATATTCAAAGCAGAATTAGTACCAATCCTACTGAAACTATTCCACAAGATAGAGAAAGAAGGAGACCTCTCTAACTTATTCCATGAAGTCAGCATCACCCTAATACCAAAACCAGGAAAGGACATAACCAAAAAAGAAAACTACAGATCAATATGCCTGATGAACATAGATGCTAAAATCCTTAACAAAATACTAGCTAACTGAATCCAACAACATATCAAAAAGATAATCTACCATGATCAAGTGTGTTTCATACTAGGGATGCAAGGATGGTTTCACATATGCAGTTCAATAAATGTGGTACACCACATAACAGAATCAAAAAGAAAAATCACATGATCATCTCAATAGATGCAGAAAAGCATTGGACAAAATCCCGCATCCCTTTATGATTAAAACTCTTAGCAAAATTGGGCCTACAGGGCTCATACTTCAATGTAATATAAGCCATCTCTTACCAACCCACAGCCAATAGAATATTGAATGGGGAAAAGTTGAAAGCATTTCATCTGAGAACTGGAAAAAGACAAAGATGCCCACTCTCACCACTCTTCTTCAACATAATTCTGGATGTCTTAGCCAGAGCAATCAGAAAAGAGAAAGAAATAAAGGGCACCCAGATCAGTTAAGGGGAACTCAAGCTGTCACTGTTTGCTGATGCTGTGATGGTTTACCTCTAAAACCCTAAAGACTCCTCCAGAATGCTCCTAGAACTAATTAAAAAATTCAGCAAAATTTCCAGATACAAGATTAATATACACAAATCAGTAGCTCTTCTATACACCAACAGTGACCAAGCGAGAATCAAATCAAGAACTCATCCCCTTTTACAATAGCTGCTAAAAACAATATTGTGAAAATGACCATACTGCCAAATACATTCTACAAATTTAATGCAATCACCATGAAAGTACCACCATCATTCTTCACAAAATTAGAAAAAAAAAAAAATCTAAAATTCACATGGAACCAAAAAAGAGCCTGCATAACCAAAGCAAGATTATGCCAAAAGAGCAAATCTAGAGGTATCACACTACCTGATTTCAAACTATACTGTAAGATCATAGTCATCGCAACAGCATGGAACTGGTTTTCTAAAAATAGAGAATTTTTAGAAAATAGAATTTCTAAAAATAGAAATATAGACCAATGGAACAGAAGAAATAACCCAGAAATAAACCCTAATACTTACAGCCAACTGATCTTTGACAAAGCAAACAAAAACATGAAGTGGGGAAAGGGCATCCTTTACAACAAATGATGCTGGGATAATTGGCTAGCCACATGTAAGAGAATAAAACTGAATCCTCATCTCTCACCTTATAGAAATCTCAACTCAAGATGGATTACAGACTTAAATCTAAGACTTGAAACTATAAAAATTATAGAAGATTACATTGGAAAAACCCTTCTAGACATTGCCTTAGGCAAGGATTTCATGACCAGGAACCCAAAAGCAAATGAAATAAAAACAAAGATAAATAGCTGGGACTTAATTAAACTAAATAACTTTTGCACTGCAAAACAAACAGTCAGCAGAGTAAATGGACAACTCACAAAGAGGGAGAAAAATCTTCACATTCTATACATCTGACAATGGACTAATATCCGGAATCTACAATGAACTCAAATCAGCAAGGAAAAAAATTCCCATCAAAAAATGACCTAAGGACATGAATAGACAGTTAACAAAAGAAGATAAACAAATGGCCAACAAATACATGAAAAAATGCTCAACATCACTAATGATCAGGGAAATGCAAATCAAAACAACAATGTGATACTACCTCACTCCTGGAAGTAAGGACACAATATAAAAACAGTAGATGTTGGCATGGATGTGGTGATCAGGGAACACCTCGACACTGCTGGTGGGAATGTAAACTAGTACAATCACTATGAAAAACAGTGTGGAGATTCCTCAAAGAACTACCACAAAAGTAGGATTACCATTAGATCCAACAATCCCACTATTGTGTATCTACCCAGAGGACGTCACTATCCAAAAAAGACACTTGTACGTGAATGTTTATAGCAGCACAATTTCCAATTGCAAAATTGTGGAATCAACTCAAATGCCCATCAATCAATGAGTGGATAAAGGAACTGTGATATATATACATATATATGAATTATATATATACATATATGTAATTAATATATAATTACAGCTATACAATATATAATATATACTATAATTACATATATATATGTAATAAATCTGTAATAAACTAAACAGGTCATTTTATCTTCTAGTGGTAAAATTGTAGTGACTATTCACTGCTTTTGCCTATCTAATATCCATTTTCACTTTTTCTGGTAACAGTGAGCTGATTTTCCTTACAAAAATATTTTCTAGACCTCAGTGTCAAAGAACGTAATCCACCTTGATCACAGTGATTGACTGAAGTGTAAACCTGACCAAGTGTGTGTGTGTATGTGTGTGTATCTCTCTCTATATATAGGAATACTACTCAGCCATAAAAATGATATATATATATATATATATATATCCATAAAAATGATATATATACTATATATAATTTATATATAATATATTTATATATCATTTATATGTAATACTATATATATAGTATTATATATATTTTATATACACACACACACACACACACACACACACACCAAGGGAACTAACGCAGGAACAGAAAATCAATTACTGCATGTTTTCACTTATAAGTGGTAGCTAAACTGACTACACATGGACATGTAAAAGGGAGCAACAGGCACTGGGGCCCACTTGAGGGTGCAGGGTAGAAGGAGGGTGAAGATCAAAAAGCTACCTATTGTTTACTGTGCTTATTACATGGGTGATGCAATAATCTGTACACCAAACCTCTATTACAGGCAATTTACCTGTGTAACAAACCAGCACATGTATCCCTGAACCTAAAATAAAAGTGAAAAAATATGTACAAATAAAAATAGTTTTCTTGTTCAGAAGGTCAGCATTTTATTTAACATTATAGCAAAATACTAGTAGTGCAATCATGGCATGAAAAATGAGTAAGTAATATGAAACACAGCTAAATTCTCTGGAGTCAAAAACTTTATTATTTCTGTCATCCATGTCTGTCAACTGAGTATACACTGGAGACTGAAACCATGATGAAGTCAGTTAAAATCCGACGGAAGATTACATATCTTTATGACCTTCTTTGTCTCTTCATCTGCACTGCTCATATTTTTATATTCCACTGCCTGTAACTCAAATGTGCTGGTTTCTTTCTAAATCCTTTTGGAATTTAAATGAATTTATTCTCTTCTGTTTTTTGAGTCAGAACTCTCTGGGTTTCTAGTTAGATAAAATCAATTCAGATTGCGTTACTATTAAATATATATACATATATATATATATTATCAGCATCTCTTATATAAAGACTTATACTGACCCAAGGAATTTTTTTAACTTTCATTTTAGATACAGGTGATTTATTTAAGCTCAGTTTTTCTTTCTCTCTCTCTCTGTCTCTGTCTCTCTCTATCTGTCTCATGCCTCTGTGTGACTCAACCCCCATATTTCTATGTCTTACCATATTATCAGAGAGGTACTTCCTTGATGTTGACCTGTAGTAACTATAAGGGAGACATTTTTCTTTTAGGTTCTTAGTTTTATTTTTTAATGTATAAATAAACGTTGTCTCTATTTGTCATGTATAGCATGGTGTTTTGAAATGTGTACTTATTGTATAATGGCCTTTAGCTTGAGAAAAATTCCTATCTCCAAATGAGCAACTTGTTCAAGTTTACACTTCAGTCAGTCACTGTGATCACGGTGGACTATGTCCTTTGAAACTGAGGTCTGGAAAATATTTTTGTAAGGAAAATCAGCTCACTGTTACCAGAAAAAGTGAAAATGGATATTAGGTAGGCAAAAGCAGTGAATATTCACTACACTTTTGCCACTGGAAGATAAAATGACCTTTTCAGTTTATTACAGATTAAATTGGTTGTTTTATCAAACTTTCTTTATCCTTATTTCTTTTTACTACAATATATACACTAAAGCTGGCAACTTACCAACTACTTTGAAGCAAATATTGCTCTTTTAACTCTTGGTTTTACCTACTTATTTCTCATGTATCTCACTGCTTTATGAATTGACTATGTCTCATTTAAATTCTAGAATTTTATTCAATTTCCATGAGTCTAGGAGACAGTAAGTTCTTTATTAAAGTTTGATATAATCCATCCAGGTTTAGGTATTCATTCCCCTAATCTAAACCACATAAAACCTATTTTTTAAACATTTAGTTGGTTTTTATCACCTTAGTAACCAAAGAGAGAGTAAAAACAAATTTGATATGTGGTGTATGTTGGAGAAAAAAAGGAGCACATTAATTTTGTAATATTTTTTGTTTTTTTATTTTCAAATTTTTATAAAAACTTACTCTTGTCTAAGCCAAATAGTTCAAGAAGGATGAACAGTTGCAAACAAGTCAATCAATAAACAAATACTTTCTCCCCCAATATATGTGTTGATAGATTTTAACTAAAGCATATTTTAACAAATTTACTGAATACTTATGCAATATGATATTTTAAACTGAATTATTATGGAGAAATTTCTTATTATTTGAATATGCCAATGCCATTTAACATTTTTCATTATCAAAATTATTTTACCATTATTTTAAAAATAATTCATCTTCTTGAATATTTCTACTTTTTCAAGTTTTTTTCCTATTATTTTGACTACTTTGATGCATATTCTTTCATTTGAATATAACTATGCATTTTCACATTTCTTCTCAATATAAGTGTTTGCAGAAAAAGGCTCGCAATGAATTTCCTGATGTCATTAATTTTTTCTCTCCTGGCCGATAGTGCGCCCTTGTGTTAGTCCATTTTCATGCTGCTAATAAAGACATACCTGAAACTGAGTAATTTATAAAGAAAAAGAGGTTAGACTCAGTTCCACGTGAGTGGGAGGGTCTCACAATCATGGCAGAAGATGAAGGAAGAGCAAAGAGACTTCTTATATGGTGGTGGGTGAGAGAGGACTTGTGCAAGGGAACTCTATAAAACCATCAGATCTTTTGAGACTTATTCACTATCATGAGAATAGCACAGAAAAGACCCAACCCCTTGATCCAATTACCCCCACCAGGTCCCTCCCACAACACATGGGAATTGTGGGAACTACAATTCAAGTTAAGATTTGGGTAGGGACACAGCCAAATGATATCAACCCTTATCTACACAAAATATTATACAATAAAGAGATTAACAAAGCTAGCAAAATAAAACAAGACACCACACAACACAATGCAAATACCCGAAATTCAGTAAGAATTGTACAGAAAATATTTAGTAAATTTATTTCAGCTGAGTATGTGAGGAAGCCTAACAATCTCAAGGAACTACTATATATCAGGATGTTAGAAATAGAAATGAAATTTGCTTTGTAATAAAATTGTCTCATGAATTAACATACTGTCAACCATAAAAACTACAACAACTGAGAAGTACCTTTGAATTCATTGATTTTCCCCTCCTTGGTATTTCAGCCAGGTCAGATTTAGAAACAGAGCCTTCTATAACTTCTGCAAGGGAGAAAAATAAGATATTAATGATTTTTCTATTTCATCAATATCTCAGAATTAATGAATGAGCATTGACTTCTAGCTATGTTAAGCAAACCATAAGAAGAACTCTGTGGAAACACTCAATTTATTCTACAGATGCTGTTCTTCATTGTCTTCTTAGTTACCAAATTTTTGCTGAAAGAAGACTATTACAGAATATTTCTCTCATATATACTTCCAACAAGCATTTGTGTCTTTGAAACAACAGAGAGAATGACATGTAATAATTTTTTTGTAATTGTTCAGTTATAATATTTAATTTAATTTCTCCTTGGATCAAAATTCAATGACAAGCCAACTTTAAAAACTAGGTAGGAGCTTCTCATATTATTGTCAATATATTGATTGTACATCTACTTTTTATTTTCACGGGCTACTTCAGGATTGAAATGTTTATTTTAAACACATATGAATATATTTGTACACTTCCTATAACATTTTTGAAAAAATAAATGAAGCAATGTGTATATATATATATGTATATAAATAATAGTTTAAAATATTAGTGCTGCTGAGACTACTATGAGGCTTTAATTAGAACTGTTTCTGCTCATATTATTGTCACTACTACTGATATTATTTCTAATACTATAACTGCTGATATTATTTCTAATACTATAACTGCTGATATTATTTCTAATACTATGGTATTATTTCTAATACTATAACTGCTGATGATGATACAGATCCAATCAATCCATAGTTAAATTGCTGACATTTTCATTATATATGAATTCTTGATTTTATCAATTTGTTAAGCATTTATTGAAATTATTGTACTATTTTTCTTCATTATATTATTAACACAATAGATTACATTTTCTTGTTTCCAAATTCAACAATTTTTAATAGGATAAATACTTTTGTTTATCACTTTATTATTATTTTAAACTACTGCTGGATTTAATTTGCCAAAATTTTGGTTATAATCATTACACCAATATTTATGAGATATATTTGTCTGTAATTTCCCCTAAGTATAATGTTGCTATTAGGTTTTTATTATCAAGAATAAACTGGAGATAATTTGAAAAGTTTATGTCTCTTTCTGAAGAAATTTTTTTAAATGACTATTATTTATACTAGAAATGTGTGAAACAAATTTCAATGAACCATCTTTCCCTTGTGTATGTAATTTCTTGTATTGTTAATATGCACAAGACAATTCTAATTTTCTCTGTCTTCTGTATAATAATTTACAATTTGTGTTTTATAAAGAAAGTACACATTTTATCTAAATTATCCAATTTACCTCTTGGTATTCTCATATTATCTTTATAATGTCTTTTTGATCTCCTTTTATCATGTCTGATACTAGCCTGTGTACCCTCTATCCTTTTTGCTGATTCAATTTGCTATGGGATTATGAAAAATTTTGGCTATTTTTTAAGGAGGAAACTTTTGCCTTTATTGTTTTGTTTCTATGTTGTATTGATTAATTAATTGGTTAATTGGTTGATTCATTCCAGAGGCCATTTGCTATATTTTTTGGCAAGCAGTTAGAGTAGGGGCAGGTTATCTTGATCCAATCTGGCACTTAGATGATTCCAAAATGTCTAAGTACTTACGCTGAAAAAAAAAAAAAAAAAAAAAACTAAGAGAGTCAGACTGGAATATTATGCACAACTGATGTATAAACTCCCTACATGAAACACACCTTGAAAATAAGGATACAGAAAGATGTAAAGAAACAGTTCAGTTTCAACTTTTGTAAGGGGTTTATGTTTTCGTCACTCTTAAGTGAGAATTACACCTTAGAGTCTAGCTCACCAGAAATGTGTGCTGAAAGGCCACAGCACTTATTTCGTCTTTTCTCTTTGCCAAACATATACTACAATTATTTTTTTCTAAACCCCACATTATTCACTATTGATAAACAATAATGAATAATCATCTCATTTATTTTATCTTCCTTCCACATACTTTCTGCTCTACTTTTAACATTCTGGCGCTTTACAAATTAGGAAAGGAATATATATGTTCCGGGAAAAATTGGACTGACTTTTCTTTAGTTACATTTTCTCCAAGATACTGATTGGCATTTCAAGCTCTGATACCATTGGAATTTCTAGAACTTCTAAAATATGTCACCAGCTCCATCATACAGCAGAATGTTCTGGGGCACCACTTTATTCCGGAACTCATGACTCCAATCTGTTTAAGAATGTGGAAATTTGTCAAGGAAAAAGTTCATGGAAAAAGGACAATTTGCCTAAATTCAGCGCCCCTGTGTCCATTAACCTGAGCCCTTAAATCTCTGCTGCTTTGGTTCTTTTCAATGTCTTTAAATATCAATTGTTTGCATTTCAGCTTGACTTTTTATTTTTTCTCTGCAATAGAATTTATTTGATAAAAACTGTCATATGTTAGGAGTAGACACATTTATCTAATTGATTAAACTGGAAATAAGGTTATTTTTATAGAAATAATACCGATACTGGATTTGTAGCTATTTTTCATTTTTCACTATTATCGTTCACTCAGAATAAAAGAAGAATAGATGAGTCTAAAATTTAACCATCACTGACATGAACAAATATATAAATGTATGAGCTGTGTTAATTAGTCATTTTATACACTTAAAATGTATTTTCAAATGTAACACTACATTTAGATTTTTTACAACATTCAGATTTTATTTTTGTTAGATTCATATTTTTTCCAAGCTTTAAAAGAAAATAAACCAGTAGATTATGACTAAATGTGTATTTCATTGAACAAGATCAAAAAGGCATCAGATTTCTCTCTGATATCACATACTTCATATGTTATAAAACAAAATTCCTAGTGAGGAATTTGACCTTATTGAACATTAATTGTATTCACTGAACTGTCCAACCTGTTATCAGTTTGGAAAGTATAGAACAATACTCACTAGAAAATGAAAATTACGGTTAACTTTGTAAATCTGAGATAATCACTATGAAATGTACAGAAAACATGCATATGTATTTCTATATTTGCCTAATACATCTGTTTAGTTACATATGAAGATGTATAAATTTGCAATATAGTTTTAACATTTTAACTATTTTCTTAACCTAATGATATATTATTTACGTATACAAGCTAGTATACTTTCCTTTGTTTAGAATTGGTGTATCACATTTATTTGAAATTTTCCCAAATTTAACAATACATAATCTCTAATGTTTGACCTCATAAACGCTAATGTAAATATATTTGTAGACACACAAAAAACACCTATTCTTGTGTATACACACACATTTGTATATTCCATGATGATATTCTAAAGATAATTTCTGATTTTAGATATACCGTAAATTTCTGATGCATCTGGAATTTATTTATTGTTATTATTATTATTATATTTATTGGCCACCAGTATGAGTGGTAGATAATTCATTTATTCTGCCTTTAATTGTTTCTTGTGAAATGATTCAAACTCAGCATCTGAATCTATAATTATCTGGGTGTTAATTATGTTCCACAGGAAGGGTTACATTGCTGGCCAAGTTAAGAAGCTATAGTAAATTTGGGTTCTCATTAAGAAGAAACTCTTCCTGTTAATGTGACTGGAAACCTCTTTCACATTGTTGATGTGCGTTAATATTCACTGAACATATTCTGTATGTGTTCATATAGTAAATTATACATAATAAATATAGCAAATTCAAGTTCATTCTCATTGCAGAAAAGATACATTTGTCCTTAACAAATCCTTTTGTCTTCATGAAGTTTGAGTAAAAACAACCATTCAAATAGTCATGTGCCACATAACAATGTTTTAGTCAATGATGGACCACATGCATGACGGTGGTCTCATAAGATTATAATGAAGCTGAAATGGAATTTATTTATTATATGTGGTAAGGGAGAAACTATACTTAACAAAGGTTGACAATATTTCTGATATTTTATAATTAACACTCTTACTTCTGCTTTGAAAGATAACTTTTTACAATAAATTTAAAAATAAATAATTTCTCATTGCTTATATATATTTTTTCTTTGCCAAAATGACACTATTTTATTTGAGATACTTTGTAACACATTCTATAAATTATAGATCTCAATGAACCATTATTAAGTGTGTATAATAAGTAGGTTATCAAAATAATTATTAACACACTAATGGTTATTAAAAGTTATTAGGCTATGTAATTAAGAAAAATAAAGTAGGGAAAATAAAAGAGTGAGGCAAAAATAGCTCAGAAAGAACTAAAGTAATTAGGAAACAAAAGCAGTGACTTGCTGGGAACAGGGAAAAGCAAAACAGTGAAGTTGGGACAGAAAAGAGAGACTAATAAACAGTTGGGGATATGGAAAAAGGCTTATAAAGGCTAGAAGGAAGTGAAGTTCAATAACCTAATTATTTTAATTTGAACATTGTAGAAAAGACGGTCAGTGGAAATTAATTAAAAAAATCATCTTGAGACAGATGAAAATATTAGCAGACAATGTATGTTAAGAATATATGTGTGATGAACATTAGTGTTGCACACTGATATTTCTGGTTCTCTTTCCCGTGGACACATACGAGAGTTTCCACTCTTCACTTTATTGAACTTGGGTGTATGTAACTTGTTTTAATCCATGTCACTTATAGGTAGAAACACTTGATACCTGGTGGGTAATTCTGTAGGTTTTCTCTGCTCGAGCAGTAGTGATTATAAACGTGGTTTTGATGTAAGGATGGTGAAATTGGAAAAGCAGAAAGCAACTAGACTGTAGAGTGACTACCTGCGGTCAGTTCCCTGGAGAGGAACTAGTAACTGAAAACTTAGTGAATTTTGCATGAACAGTAAATAAACTTGTATTATGCCAAGCCACAGGGTTTTTGCCATATTATTGCTAACTAACAATTGAATTAAACCTGCATTGCCTATAAGTCATTTGGAGGCCTGTTCTACTATCATGATTATGAAATATTTTAAACTGTTAAATATCCTCGAATTAAACTACACTGTTATCGTTATTATATTTTTGGTTAAATTCTTAAGTATTATGAAGACAAGACTACTGTTGGCTATCCTCCAATTTTCTTTTATATTTTTACCTTCAATAACTATCATTGATAGTACTTTAATTTTAGAATTCCACATTTTAAGGTGTTATAAGATATTTCATTATTAATTTAACAGAAAGAAACACATAAAAGAATGTTGTCTTCATACTTGCAAGTCTGAAAGCTCCATTTTATGTATTCACACAAAACAATTCAAATTGTTGAGAAACAGCATCAATCATCAAGCATGAACAGCTTATTTATGCAATAGAGCAATTAGTAAACCAAAAGTTAATTTATTAATTTATTGTGGATATTATAAATGGTAAACATCACAGAATACTCAATTATGTTAATGCTTGTTCTTTTCTGCAGGAAGCCAAATTACAATGATGCTTTATTAACAGTTATATTATAATTAAAGGGATATCTTGATTAATTTAACTATCTTAAGATGTGATTCTGATACCTCTAAATCAACGAAGGCATGTGGTTGAAAATTATAATATTTCTAGACTGTTCATATCATTTGCTTAATGGTGCAGAAATCATACTGAAAAGACTCAGCTTATTGACTACTTTTTTAAATTGCAAGAAAATCTTCAATAAGTATATTGTTATTTTTCTAAATAGACCATGAGTAGGTTACCCTTGGCAACCTGCTCACGTAACCCTGAGTCCTCAGAGATCCTCATTACATAGACAAGTGCTTCTTGGAATGCAGAACTGCTTCTGACTCACCTACTCTGTTACCTTCTTTTAAACAACCTCAAATACTACCTATCATCTGGCCCATCTATTATCATACCTAAATTGCTGAGTACCTTTAGAAAAAGCACAAATAACCTTTGGTAATGCCCCAGGAATCCTACTCCACGACAAAATTCAATTCTCTCTCATATTCTATTCTTTGGTTATTCCAATATTTCTCTTGAGTTCAGAGTAATTTTTTCTCTTTACTTTCATGAAAGATATTATAACTCCTACTACCTAGAAAATGTAAAGAACCAGCAATACTCATTATTTCTTATCACCTACAATCTGTATCTGTCTTTTCCAACATTTTACTCCTGTTTCACTAAAGAGACATGTATCTTCATAACCAGAGTTAACTCTCTACTTCTGTCAATGTTCTATGATGTCTTGTTAAATCAATGATCTTCTTATCGTTCAATTCTTCAACTACTCCTTCCATACTAGAGTTCACCTTTCATAATACCAGCATATTTAAATAACTTCTCTTAAAAGGGAGACAAACTCTGTCTTCTGTAGCATCTCCATTTTATTTCCTTAATAAAAATGTATCTACATTTTCTGTTATTAATTTCTTACCAGTAACGTATTATGAAAGCCAATTGCTTTTTCTAACTCAGATTTAATGCGATAACATGGCTACTTGTCTGGTAAGTTTACCTGTGGGTCACATTTTATCAAAACAAGTGGTCAATTTCTGGTTCTTATCCTATTTGCTCTATCTTTTACACTGACTAAATCGTCTTTAAAATTTCACACCACTATTACTTCTATTGCACCACTTGGGGTATTTTTATTTCTTCATAAAGTATTGTTTTTTATTACTTTGCTGTGTATTTTTACTTAATTGTCCTGTAAATTGATGTCACTCAGACATTCATTTTCAGCTCTTAAATCTCTTTAGGCCATTTCTTAATTACCCGATTCATCAATTTTTTTATTATCTTCAAGTCCCCCTTGAAAATTTGTCCTTCATTTTATTCATTTACTGACAACTTACTAAGTGCAAAGCAATCATCTGTGGCATGGCAGTGCTATGGAAACCAAAATATTCCTATCCCCAAATCCCATTCATAAAAAGTAAATAAATTAGAAAATTAAACAGTTAAAAATGTATTACTGACTACACCTTATTAGACAAATTGTATTTATTTTAAGGTAGTAAATAGTAATCTTCCCTGATATCAGTCATTTGTTCTTAAAATTTTATTTGAAGTTCTTTTAAATATTGTAATAAGACTGTTAACAGCAGAGACTGCTCACTTGAGCATTTTCAACCTCGTGAAAATTTTTTTATCAAGTTTGATAAGTTTAGTGAAATGTCAGCTAATCCTTTTTAGCAAAAAAAAAAAAAAAAGAAATCATTTATGATAACATCCACAAATAATTATTTTTAAAATGTTCTCTCCATAGCACAAAATTTTAGGTAAATATTTTATCATCCATCATTTAAATTTGTTTTAAAAAATCAAATTAAAGAGACAGATTAGACATATTTCTCTTTCCAAAAATCCCTGCATGTTACTGCAATACTAATAACATTTTCATAGGAAAGTAATGGTCCACACAATTGAAGTAAGTGATATTTTTGTGAAAGATAAAAATAGATGGCTTTTTTTTTTTTTTTTTTTTTTTTTTTTTCTGAGATGGAGTCTCCCTCGGTCGCCCAGGCTGGAGCGCAGTGGCCGAATCTCAGCTCACTGCAAGCTCCGCCTCCCGGGTTCACGCCATTCTCCTGCCTCAGCCTCTCGAGTAGCTGGGACTACAGGCGCCCGCCACCTCGCCCGGCTAGTTTTTTGTATTTTTTAGTAGAGACGAGGTTTCACTGTGTTAGCCAGGATGGTCTCCATCTCCTGACCTCGTGATCCGCCCGTCTCGGCCTCCCAAAGTGCTGGGATTACAGGCTTGAGCCACCGCGCCCGGCCAAAATAGATGGCATTTTTAAGCTTAAAAATACTTTATAACATTCCACAAGATAATTAGAAAGCCTCTGAGCAATGAAATGTTTCTCCACTTTCCTATCTCTTTTTAGTTAAAAAACAATCTTGTAAATATTTTGTTTAAACAAAATTGACCCACAGAAACCACATGGGAGGTTTAGAATGGGCTACATATTAAATATTAGTAAATATAATTACAATCTTATTTTTGTATAAGTAAGCAGTAGTCCTGTTACTTTCTTTTCCTACTTAGTGGGTTTCTTTGCATATCTGCTGAGGGAAGACATGCTCTAAACTGTCATGGTGTTTGGTAAACTTAAGTCTCATCATGTTATTTTAAGATTTTTAAATAACTTAAGAATTTCCAAATTGGGTATTATATTTAATCTCTTTAGCTTGGCAAATAAAGGTGCCAACCATATGGTCTCTCATATATATTATATATATATATGAGTTTGTTTTCCTGTTAAGAGAGGCTATTTAAATATGCTGGAATTCTGAAAGATAAACTCTAGTATGGAAGGAGTAGTTGAAGAATTCAAGGATAGGAAGATCATTGATTTAACAAGGCATCATAGAAAGTTGGCAGAATATATACATTCTTCTTGTTTCTACTGACCTTTCTAAAGTGTATCTCTAAATCTTTTCACATACCAAGTTCCTTGCAGTTTCCCCAAAAACTCTTACACTTCTATGTATCTTTATATGCCCTTTGCTCTTCCAATAACTCTTCCTGACCCAAGACTTATTTCACCTAGCTACTTCTCACATTTAGTGAACTGTTCAAGCATCTACATTCTTCTAGGAGACATTATGTCATAACTGGATATGAGTGCAATGCATTCTCTGCGTTTTTGGCTCTCAGTGACATCTGTAGCAACACTTATCACTTTGAAATTTAATAATTGATGTACTATATCTTATCTCCTACCTTTTAGGCAAAGTGCCCCAAACATATGTTTTTCAACAAATGAAAATGCCTCTCCCATTCCACATGTATTTATGTTTTGTATTAATTCTTAGAAAATTATAGTCTCCTAATAATTAAGAGGATGATAATCTTCCTAATGTAATTCTCAGTGTTTAGAATTGTTAACTCTTATCTTATGTATACCAAGAAAAATATCGAGAGTAAATTATAAAATAGCACACTTATGTTTTAATTATCTTTCTCAAATTGCATACAATAATTTTTAGAAGCACTGCATTAGATTATTGGATTGAGGTTTATGCTTGGCATAAGAAGTACATATCATAGTTTATAAAATTACAGTAAAGTCAGTATCAGCCCCTTTAAAAATTTGCTTAACTATATGTACATATTTAATAAATAAATGAAGTACAATTTTAATTGTTTTTGAATCACCTACATATTAGTTGGAAATATGACCTCTCTTTGAATAGTTTTGTGTGGCCTTTTTCCAACACACATAAACACAAACATAGAGTTATTTTACTATTATCTCGACCCTCTCTTAGCATAATTATGTTTCAGTTTCACTGATTAAGAAAAAAAATTTCATCAGATAAATTCTTCATGTGTATTAGAACTTGTTACTGTATTACATTCAGTCTTTTTTGAACTGGCCTGAAAAATTTTTTATTCTTTTCTCAAGATACAAGTAACAAATTATCAATAAAAATAGGGCTGACTCAATGTTTTCTATTTTATGTGCTTATTCTGAATTTACAGCTCAAGACTTTCTTCTTGTCACAAAACTATGCAATCTTGTTTGCTTTTATTTTTTCCTCAGTGTTCCTGTGTCTAAAAATAATTTGTAAAGCACTATAACTTTGTTGATGTGAATGTGTATTATATACACATATATTTTGAATTTGTGTATATATATATAATATTTTTGTACATATATACACTATACATAGAATATATATAGTGTATATATATTATAATCTCCTAATTTGCCACTAGTGATCACTAATGCCACTAATAATCAGATATAACATTTAAAAATATATATAAACACTATATAAATTTTCTATATGTTTTCTACAAAGTGTATATATATTATAAAATGTTACATGTATATAATTATAAATATATTACAAAGATTTTTGTTATATATACACACACTATCTATATATTTTGTATTTGGCATATATTTGTAATATGATGAGAAGTGCAATATGTTATTAGGATAAGTAATTTGGATATACTTTTTTATCTGAGCCAGAAAACACTTTATACCACATTTATAAAATTATACTCTAAACTATATATTTTATGATCACATTTGAGTTATTTATATTTGCATGTTTCTCTGATATGCTGTGGTTCACATATCAAATTTATTATATAATAAATAACTGTGAGAAAGTTATAACATCTTTAAAATATTAAACACAGAACTCTTTTATGTGTAATATTTGATCACTGTGTTATCTTTCATATATACTGAGATCTTAACTCAGGGAGAAAATGTTGTTATTGCAGTTTTTTGAGTGTCAAAAAATGCCAGGTGTTAGAAGTTTTTCCTGATAAATTGGATTCTCTAGTTCTACAATTCCATGAATCATACTATTTTTTCACCCCTACTGACATAGTTTGTGATAGATATCCTATTTTTTATTGTGCTTTTGCTTCTTTTTCTTTTCCTTCCTTAATACCTTTAAGACGGTTTTCTGAGTCAATGAGTCATGAAACTAAAGTGTCTACTTCTGATCTAACATACGATTTGCCTGTTGTAGTCTGGCCAATTTAGCATTCAACTCTTACAAAATCCTTGTGAAGAAGTCATTTTGCACACTTGAATAATATGCATCTCAGCTCTCTCTTGGAATACCTTACAGCTTTACTTTCAGTGTGGAATGCAATTTGTTCCTCAGCATTAGTTCTTGGATTTTATTTTCAACATATTGGCATGCTTTCAATACCAGAGCTAAGTTCTATCCCTATGCCCAATCTAAGGATGTAAATAAATGACATTCAGAATAAAAAGAGAAATCCTGTTCACAGTTACTACATATTTCATATTGTTTAATTCTACAGTTAGTCCAGCATTTGTTTCTGATACTGGCATTAATGAGCACTTGGAATAAGAGAATGTTACATGTCTAATATAATAGCAAGCTCAGAATAACAGGACATAGTCTGAAGTTTCCTAACTTTAAAGATAGCCTCTCTGATTCAATTCATCATTAATAAACAGAATTCAGATAATTTTATACATGCTTATTTGTCCACTATGCTTATGAAATCATATAATTTTATATATCTTATTTTTATAATATTCATAATGTGTTTTTCATTTGTTCAAATATTCTCTATAAATTTGCTATTTCACAATAACTCTATGAATCTTTAATAATAGTAACATCTTAGTGGCACAAAACAATGACCATTTTATTATGCTCGTGAAATCCATGGGTCACTTAGGAAGAAACGAATGGCTCCAGGTTGAAATCTCTGATACTAGAGGATTCACTTTAAACACAGGTCCCTCAATTATATGTCTGTCATCTGGGTTGAGAAGGCTGGAAAATTGGTTCATCTAGAACTCTAGACTGAAAGGAACATATAGCCAACCCATTTAGGTTGGATGTCTCACAACATGCGTTCTGAGTTTTAAAATGGCATATCCAGCAAGGGAGCCTGGAGATAGTGAGAATATAAAGACAACCAGGTGAAAGCTACATGTCACTTGTGAGAGCCTCAGAAGTCATTGAGAAACCCTACACCGTGACCCATTGTTTAAAGCAATTGGAAGCCAGCTCTGATTCAACAGTATGGGATCAAGAACTCACAGTATCAAATATAATACATGTATCTATGATCTGCATATTTGAAATACTCAAAAGCTAGGTGCTATAGTTGTATTTTTTTTTCAGATGAAGGAAATCGTATCTAGAGATTTTACAGGACTTCTATAAGTCTATTAGACAAGTTAAATTAACACCTTCATTTGAAATTCTGATACATTCAGCTCCAAAGTCTATTTTCTTTCAGAAAAATAAGGTTCAGAGAGGTAAAATAATTGTCAGAAATTGTACAGATAGCATTACAACTCACTCACTACATGATATAGACATTTTATTCAAGAGAAAACAAAGCAAATATACCTGTAGGATACAGAGTAATTTTCAGTTTCTACACTATAATGTACTACAATCATTTTTTACATATATATCTTGTATGAACTGTCCCTGCAGGACTCTCAGACCAACACTAATCATTTTTTTTTATTGGAATTAAATTACAACGGACACTGCCACTAATGACCAGATGCAGCAAGTCTGTTATCATCATCTTGAAGATCTTCTATCCTTTACACAGTTTATAAAGCATAGCTTCCAAATGGTTCAAAATTACAGCCTTATTTATATTACAAAAGGGTAGCATTGCCTAGGGTTTCTCACTGCTGCATGCCTGCTACTACTTTTTTCATCCACATGAATCCACTATATCAAGCACTCGTTCTGTAATGTGTCTCTACAAAAACCACTATGTGGTCATTTAATTGCAGATCTGCATGAAAATTTGAAGAATTTTTCAGGTTATTTTCTCTGATTTAAATTTCTGTATTTTCTATTTTGCTAACTCTATTGTATTCAGTAATCAAAAATTGATATTAATATACTTGAACTTGAATTGAATGATAATCTGGCATAATCTTTGAAGCCACATCAAGGAACTTTTTTCAATATTTAGAAATACTCGGTAGAACAAAGAAAGTAAAACATCAACCATCAGTCAATGACTACTTTGTGGATAGAAATTTTAATTTGAAAACACATCAAAGTGATCAATAGATTGCAAGCAATCTAACACAAGTTTAATTTTCCAAAATCTATCAGCCAAAAGAGATATTATCAAAGAGACAATGTGATGATTAAATTTTTAAAATAGCTTTGCTTTGAGTTCCTACTAATTCTTCATTATATATTTTGCCCTACTGATATCTTTCAAACTCCTGATGTCTCACAGATGACATATAATTCCTGTTAGTGATATTTAAATACTGTTTCAACTTTGTGCTCAGTTTTCTTTGCTCTCACTTCAAGAAAATGTTCTTTCTTATCTGGCACTAAGAGGATAAGGATATTGTCCACTTATCATTAAGACTTGTATGTCAGCAACAAATTGTTGCATTTGGTATGTCCCATTAATTTTTGTTCTTTCATTCCTATGAGGTAATCAAAAGTAGAATACCTAAAAAAAATTACTCTCATCAAATCAAAATGTTACATGTGATCAAGAATAAGTGAGAAGATCAATGTATTATTAATATCTGTGAGGCATGCATAAAGGACTTTGAAAAGTTTAACATTCAGAATGTACAATCTTCACAATATTTTATAGCTTATATTAATAAAAATTTTAAAAATGAGAATACTAGGTTGGGAAATAAAACTCACTAGTCTGCTTTACATTTTCTTCTTCTTTATAAAGGCCATTTTTCCAATACCCTTTATAAATTCAAAGATTCTTACAGAATGTATCTAATTGATACTAATTTAAGAACCATTGTTAAAACAGTGTTCTAAATTCCATATTACACAGATTTGATTTTATAGTATGTATAAAAAATTAGTATTGCATCATATAGTGATAAAGGTTTAAAGTCTACTCTGCTTTAAATCAGATGCTTACCAACATACAGTAAGAGTAATGAATAATAATGTATTTTATTAAAACATTATGATTCCCTTGGTATTAAATACTCATTGTTTCAATTTCGTTGAGTAGGAAAAAAATACAAAATTAACAATGAAGTCTACTGTGTAAAATTGCTTTCCAGAGAGGCATGGTGGCATAGGCCTGTAATCCTAGCACTTTGGGAGGCTGAGGAGGGCAGGTCACGAGATCAGGAGTTCAAGACCAGCCTGATCAACATAGTGAAAACCCGTCTCTACTAAAAATACAAAAAATTAGTTGGGCGTGGTGGCACGTGCCTGTAATCCCAACTATGCGAGAGGCTGAGGCCAGAGAATCACTTGAACTCCAGAGGTGGAGGTTGCAGCGAGGCGAGATGGCACCATTGCACTCCAGCCAGGGTGACAGTGAGAGACTCTGTCTGAAAAAAACAAACAACAACAACAACAAAAATTGCTTTCCATATTTTTGTCAAACCAACTCAAGTAATATTCATATTATGTAGAAATTAACGTTTTTTTTTTTTTTTTTTTTTTCTTTTTTTTTTTTTTTTAAGGCGGAGTCGCGCTCTGTTGCCCAGTCAGGAGTGCAGTGGCGAGATCATGGATCACTGCAACCTCTGCTCCCTGGCTTCAAGTAATTCTCCCATCTTAGCCTCCCACATAAATGGGGTTACAGGCATGTCCTATCATGCCTGGCTAATTTTTGTATTGTATTTTTATTAGAGACAGGATTTCACCGTGTTGGCCAGGCTGGTTTCGGATTCCTGACCTCAAGTGATCTACCTTCCTCGGCCTGCCAAAGTGCTGGGATTACAGGCGTGAGCCACTGTGGCCGGCTGAATTTAATGTTTCTTAATGCGCGTTACAATAAAGTGTTTTTAGGTCCATGTTAAACGTAATAGTTATCTTTTTCTTGGTTTCTCCCCAAGCACTTCATACAAAACTGAAAACAGCAAGAAGTCATGAAAGTATAATCTCAAGTATGCAAATTATGTGTGCATAATTTACAATTTTTGAACAAAACTGTCTACTCATTCTTAAAGATTCAAGAGTCTAAAAACTCACTGTGCCATTTTTTTAACACATCCATCATATAACTAGTTACCATTCTCGTGTGTGCATGTGATGAGAACACTTAAGATCTACCGTCTTAGTAAATTTCAAATATACAACACAATATAGTGTTATTAACTATAGTTAGCCACGTACCATTTTAAAAAATAACAATCCAAATTTTGTGGGCATGCATAGGAATAAACTACTGGTTTGTTAGAAGTCATTTATTTACATCTGGAAGAATGCATAATTTGATCACATGGTGAAGGACAATTTTGCCATGTGTGGACAATTAGATATGCTTTGAGGAAAGCAGGAAACTAGTTTCATATCTTAAACCACTGGTATATGGAATGCAGGTTTAAAGCCATCCCCAACAAATCAGTGTTCCTGAATTGGATAAAACATGACCATTTAAAATTACACATAAGGTTATTTTTCTTTGCCTAGAGAGAAAATGATGTGTGTGATTTGTTTCTGGAACCTAGCAGACTGTCATACTCAGACTCACCCTAAAAATCACAGATCAATAACCAAATCAATTGTATATGTATAATTGATCAGGTTATTAAATTCTATTCTGCAATAAAAATTGAAGTTCAAAATGAGAACAAAATAGTACTTTTTCTACTCACATCAAGGGTTCTGTCATATGACATACAAATTAGTTGTCTGTATTGTATTTATAAATACTATTTTTTATGTAGACATTATTAGATGTTTTTCTTTTAAAAGAAAAGGCAATAAACTCTACTCAATGATAAGTACTTATTACATAATATTCCACTTCTTGTCCCTTAAAAATAAATATTACACATTGTTAGCAACTAAAGGTATCCTTCCAATATTCCCATCCAATGCTTATTCAATAAAACATTAATCTATATATCGCTGTAAAAGAACTTTGTAGATTCAGTTAAGGTTACTAACCAAGTGGATTTTAAAAAAGGAGGTGTAATACGTGTTAATGCCTTCTTATATGTGTAATGACTGTCAAACCAATGTTATGAAATGCATAATGCATACAAAGAGTAAGGGAACATACTTCAAAAGCAATAACTGTATTGTTAAAAAAATGATGCAGATGGCATTTTATTGTACTTGTAGCAAGCACCGCGCTTTCAATTATTGTTTCTGGATGTATGTTACCACCTTAACATGTAATTTATTGACTTCAGACTTATGATATTTTCTGAAAATATGGTGCACAGTGAAAGGCATACTATAATGCTTTCTCTATTATTCCCACAGTTTCTTCCCATAAGTAGATTATTAATATTATGATATACATAATTTACAACATATTGGTATTTAGATGTTCTTCAGTGTGCCTTACTTGGCATGTATTCAAACTCTTTGCCAGTCTAAGACTGTGCTGACTTAATATGGCAGCAACTAAATAGTTGTGGGTCTCTATATTTAAATTACTTACATTTAAATAAAATTAAATATTCTGATTTTTAAATATGCTGATCACATTGCAAGTGTTCAATAGCCACTTACTGTTACAGGCAGCAAAGATTAATCAACATTTTCTTCAGGGATTAGACAGTGTCCATTTAAGGAATGTAATTGCCTAATCGATTTGATAGTAAATACAGGCATGGAAAATATAGCTTCACATGTTCTTTTTTTATAAATAATCTAAATTTAAGATAAAAATTAGTAGAGTTTATCCATGATATTAATCATTATTTGAGACAAGTTATTTCTGCTTGTAACTTACAAAACGCACAAAAAGTGCGGGGTGCGGTGCCTTATGCCTGTAATCCCAAAACTTTGGGAGGGCGAGACAGGTGGATCACTTGAGGCCAGGAGCTGGAGACCAGTCTGACCAACGTGGCAAAACCGCATCTCTACTAAAAATACCAAAAAAAAAAATTAGCCAGGCATGGTGGCACATACCTGTAATACCAGTTACTGGAGAGGCTGAGGCAGAATAACTTTTTTTGAACCCAGGAGGTGGAGGTTGCAGTGAGCCATGATCACTCCACTGCACTGCAGACTGTGTGACAGAGCAAGACTCTGTCAAAAAAAAAAAAAGCACAGTAACTTCTTCTTCAACCGGTTAACTTACATGTGTACATGTGGTTCTGTGAACAGAAATCAGAAGTATCGGCCGGGCACGGTGGCTCAAGCCTGTAATCCCAGCACTTTGGGAGGCCGAGACGGGCGGATCACGAGGTCAGGAGATCGAGACCATCCTGGCTAACACAGTGAAACCTCGTCTCTACTAAAAAATACAAAAAACTAGCCGGGCGAGGTGGCGGGCGCCTGTAGTCCCAGTTACTCGGGAGGCTAAGGCAGGAAAATGGCATAAACCCGGGAGGCGGAGCTTGCAGTGAGCTGAGATCTCGCCACTGAACTCCAGCCCGGGCTACAGAGCAAGACTTTGTCTCAAAAAAAAAAAAGAAAAAAAAAAAAAGAAAAGAAATCAGAAGGAAATGGACCACAATGAAACCTTTAAGACCTTTAAGACTCAGTTTATTATATCATTTTTCAGTTAAATCAATTTACTGAATATCTTGTTATGAGTCTTTTTTAAGCATGACAAGATGACATTTTGCCAATTCAATGATCCTTTTTAAAGTTACATGTATTAGATCATTAAGAACAGCAAATGTAATAGCATGAGCTTACTTACTACATCTAAAAGGGCAATTCAGTGAGATAATATACTTACATTTATGTTGCTCTAGTCAAAACCACCTACATAAAATTATCAGAATACACTATGTTGGGCACTGTGGTTACCTGTCCTAAATCCATTCACTTTATACCACTAGGCAAAGCAAGTTGTGATTTGGAGAATTGGCCTTACATCAAAAGCAAGGATTTATTTTTCCAATGACCATCAAACCAGCAGTATCATGATCTGTTTAAGAATGCCCATGTGACTCAACCTGTACTGATGCTTTCAAGGACAGGTTTACTGGAGATGTCATCAGAAAGTTTTCCCTCATGCTTATGAGAGACACTTAAGAAGCAAAATTACTTTTCTGTCCTCCAAATAGTTCCATTTGCTTCTCATGTCTATGAGAAGAACTGTCTTTAACATAGAAAGAAAATATGAATTTGTAAAAAAAAAAAAAAAAAAAAAAAGGGCACTAAATTAATTACCACTGAAATGCACCATAGCAATTAACTTTGGTATGTAAGAATCAATGGCTTTTCTTATTGTATAAGCCAGTTTAGTTTCAATTTCTGTTACTAACGTCACCAAACATGATGAATGACACCATGCGTCTTGCAATTTTCTCCTTTCTTCTCTCGTCCTCATTTATTCTGGCTAGGATGTCTGTGTAACATCTTTCCCTACTTAATTACTACTCATTCGTTAGATCTGACTCAAATATTTTACATCTAATTTTAGTATGTGTGCTGGAAAAGGAAACACTCTACATCCATACAATATTTTCTAATGACACGATAGAGAAACCTATACTATTTGTGAAAATTATACATCTTTTTTCTGTACTTTTATATTTTATTTTATTGATAGATAATAATTATACATATTTGTGGAGTACAGGTTATACTTTTATACATGAATGCAATGTGTAATGATCAAATTAGGGTGATTGAATTATCCATCACTACAAACATATGTACAGAACATTTCAAATCTTTTCTTCCAGTTATTTTAAAATATCCTATCAACCCCTCTTAATTTCATTACCCTACAGTCTATCAAACACTAGAACATATTCCTTCTATCCAACTGTATTTTCCAATCCATTAATCGATCTCTTCATATCTCTTCCTCCTTCCCTTTACTTCTCAGTCTGGATCTCATGGAGATATATATTTTTTTTTTGTTTCTGCTTCATAATTTATTTGAATATTTTAAGTTATGCTATTAGATTGTAAAGAAAAACAATGAAGAATAGGTCTGATTTCTTTTTAAGTTCATATACATTGAAACATGTTTTTTTAAAAAAAAACAAGCTAACATATGTGAAGTATAGAAGAAATGAATAGCAAAACTAATAGGAATGAATTTCTAAACCCCAAAATCTATGAAAGTAAGAAATAACATATTCACACAGAAATGCATGAAATACTATACCTAAATTATTTTATATCCACAGCACATTTACTGACATTTGTAAATTTAACTGCATTTTCCTGAGAAAATATCAATAGACTTTAAAAGTTGGAAAATATACAAATAAATAAACATATCCATAGGCTATACTCTCTGCTTACACTGAAGTAAAACTATATATCAACCACAAAACACCCTAAAATATATTTATTAGAATTATTAAATAATCTTTATGTAAAAAGTAAAGTTCTGGTAAAATAGCAAACTAATGTGGGATGCTAACTTTGTCTTTTGAATCCACTAAATATATCAAGAAGTGAGAGAAAAGTACAGGAACCTTAGAGCCTAACATAAACACTGTAGAAAACCACTAGAAAGACAGAAGTTTGCTGAGGCTGCAAAGGAGGATCATGCACCATGGATGGGTTGAAGGCTCATTCAGAATTGTATATATGTGCAGTTTGTTCTTCCTCCTTACATGCCATACAATTATTTTAGGCCAAGTGCACTATCAGGGCATCTGTTAGACTTCAACAAATTGTAACTCTAGAATTCATCAACTGTGTGGCACATCCCTATACTATAAACTGAGCTCACTTTGAGGATCAAAAGCCAGGAACCTTCTTTGGCAACATCCACCGGATACACGTTTTCAGCCAGGGTTCCACACACTGCTCAAGTCATCCTCCATACTGTTGTTTAGAAGAACAATGTGACTAGACTATTCTGTAAAAACTCATTGTCTGTAGAATAAACCTCAGGTCCCTCAGTGAAAATAAAGGAGCCTTCCTGGCTCACTCTTCAGCTAACTCTGCAACCTCTTCTCCAGCCACATCTCACCTTACATTTTTAGTGACACCTGTATTCAGTGCTTCTGGTTCCAAAATAAAACTTTCTTTTTTGTCTCATGCTGATTTCTCCACATGAAGAGCCCTTCGTTTACCCTCATTATTGATGGGCTTATAAAAACCATCTTTCAAAATACATGTATTGTGCCTGCTAATTTCATGTAAATTCCTAGAAGCTAAGGGAATTTCTGTAAGTATTTTGTATCCTGAGTGCCTAAAGTCTCATATATAGTAGGTACTAAATGCTATTTTATTGAAGTAAAGAAAATTTTACTCTAAAATACTATCAGACAAAGATATCTAAGGGTATCAGTATTTAGTCTACATTTCTAAAATTTTACACATATGAAGGATTCCATTACAATGTTTAGCACAATATTTTTGCATGCATTTTATTTTAGAAAATTGATTTAAAATCCAGATGTAAAAATTTTCCTTTTATCTTTTAAATATTTTGTATTAGTTATCAATGTACTGATATTAAGAATGTATATCTATATTATAGCTTAAGGTTATTTTTGATAAAATTTTTCAAGTCAAAATAACTTTCTACTTTTAGTTAATAACAGCATGTGAGGAATACTAACATTGCTTGTCAATATCCTGCCTGCCATACCTCACTGATGATTTTTCTTAAGTGACCCTAATGATTTGGTTCTCTGGTAAAATGTGTTAATCATAATAGATAATACTTTGTCCTCTTATTGTGCTTGAAAACGGGGCTCTGTTGCATAACAACTGCATCAAGTTCATTTTACTAAGGAAAAGTTTTAATAATGATTTATCTTTTTTACACAGTAAAATAATTTATTTCTGATTTTCTCTTCTGAATGAGCCTTACATATTTAACAATCTCTTAAGTTAAAAAAAATAATAATTTAAAGAAATACGTCATTGGTTATTTATTAGTTTTTTTTTAATTTGTTAAAACAATGCAATTGTTCAGCTTACAATTACTAATTATAAGAGAAGCTCAAGAAGTATGCATATAATAGTCTGAATAAGCGAAGATAAACTATATAAGAAGAACGTTAGAATATATGCATGTAGAAGAGTTTCATTCATACACATTGAAATGGTGATGAATGTAGTGTCGTGCAAATTACTTCAGAATGAAAGATAGCTTTGGTTTACATTACCATGAAGAAAATGAGCAGTATCTGCTTGATATGTAGCTTAACCGAGGGGCTCAAATTAAATGGGATGGCTCTAAATCTCTTCACTTATCTTGCTGTTTCTGTCTCTCTCAATTATTTTTCTGTTTTCCCTGCGTTATTTTCATTTTCAAACCTTTCTTTGTATAATGGAAATTCCCCAGATTTATTTTCTACTGTCCTTTTTTTATTTAAAATTTCAGTTTGGGGTATTTTGAGTCTTCTATAAACATTCTCTGATTTCATATTTAGAAAAAACAGTCTAGGAACCAATATGTTGGACACTATCATATAGTAGTTTCAGTGTACAAGGTTTAGGACAAATGGTAATTTTAGCTCCCATTGTGTATCAGAATTATAAAACCACAGGAGAAAATATTGTTATAAACATGCCAAAATTAATATTTAACCTGATGTAAATAAAATTCATAACATAAAAAGAAAAAAATAACATCAAAAATATTTTTACAAAATAACATATTTAAAATATTTTAAATGGAAAATAAGAATTCATTAAAATGATTGTACTGACATACAATAATGTGACAATATCAGTTAAATGAAAAGCATCTAGAAATGCTCTACATATTACTTGTAGTGGTTCTGTTCAGAAATATATAGCATCTTCGTGCCAATAACCACACTTCAAGTGGCTTTTGATTTCTTTTTACTTCCATAGTGGTTATTCTTTGCATATTATCTATATTTTCAGTAAAACTTCCAACCTTCTATCACTAAATACTATATTTCAATTAGAATTACCTATTACACAAACTCAGTATCTAAGTGCCCTTAGAATTCAGTCTAAACTGCTTCACATAACTTACAAGCTCCTTCATTCATCTAGATTCTGCTCATCTCATGTTAGACTTCTGCACGCATCTTGACACTTTATACACTTTTGAATACATTATGTCTCTCTCACACATCTATATCATTGAAATGCTTCCCTTTTTGCTTGAAATAGTTTCTATTTTCTCCTCCTTCTGAGCGTCTTTCCTTCTTTCTACCAATGTTGTCAATTTCTGGACTTACTCAGAGATGGTTTTCTTCGGAAATATTCCCTATCCCTACGGAACCCTCCCAAACTAATTTACATGATACTCATATGTGTCCCCATAGCATATTATATTTCCCATAAAAGAGAATTTGTCCACTAATGTTTATTTTCTCTTCCTTCTACTATCCTATTGATTTTGTAGGGTAGAAAGCATATATTATCTTTACATTGTATTGTACAACTATATTCTTATAAACTTATTATAAATAAAACTTATAAACTACTTATAAATAAAAAATGTAATTTTAATAAAATTTCAAAGATCAGTAAAATGAATATTGTCACAGACTTAGACCTTCATCTGTAAGTATTTCTTAGAAAATTAAAATTCTTTAATATGCTGAGTTTTCATAATTAAAGAGAATATAAAACTTATCGGAAAAAATAAATACCATGTCATAAAGTTTGATAAAGCACAAACTAATAATTTTTCTTCCAATACACGCCCTTGAAGTATAAGTAAATTTTCAGTACATTTTGATAGAATGCTATCCAAAAAGATTCATTTGCATTTCCATCAGTTTTCTGTGTGTTCATTTTCCCATCCAAAATATTCGTGATATCATATGTTTTTAGTTTAACTCTATTGAAGATAAAAAGAAAACACCACTACATATCAGTAGGAATTTGCAGTCAATTTACTAGTGAGTGTATGCATATTTTCTTATTTATTTGATACGCTTATCTGTGATTTTCCTATTTAATATAATTTGCAATGTATTGGACACATTTTCTACATAATTGTTTGATTTTTTTCCATGTGAATATATTCTGTTCTTGAACACCTTGGTTGATTTCTAATAGGCTTTCTCACTTGTCTATGAAAATCGGGAAGATCAGCTTGTGGTTGGATGATACAGCATGGGCCTCACTTTGCATCTGATGGTGGGTTGGTTGCTGACTATGTCTTTCCAATTCCCCCACCAAGGTCCTTATTAACTTTAGCCATATTCCAGTGGTGGTCTTAGGATTCCAAGCAGACCCACAGAGAAAAAGTCAGTACAGATATTGTATGGGTGTATATAGAATTTAAAAAACAGTCTCACATACATTTTTTATTGACCAGTTGTCTTTTTTTGTGATAAATATGATAAAAAGGAGAAATGCTGAATTCACTCCTTTGAATAAAAGGACATGGCATAATAGTTTTCTCAGAACTCTTTTGCTTGAATCTTTGTTGCTGATCCTGATCCATAGGTAATTATTTTGCAGATGCAGGTATATGTTTAAATCTTAAACATTGTTCATGAAAAAAGCCAAACTGTACAATATTCCAAGAGGTTTATTCTGAGCTATATATGAGTTACCAAGCCCTGTGACACAGCCTCAAGAGTTGGATTACAGCTTGGTTTTACATATTTTAAGGAGCAGAAATTAAAGGCAAATATTTAAATCAATACATATAAGCAACACATTGATTCAGCCCAGATAAATGGGACACCTTGAAGCAGGGGGACTTCCAGGTCACAGGTGGATTTAAAGATCTCCTGATTAGCAACTGGTTGAAAGAGTTAAACTTTGCTTGAAGAGTTGAAGTCAGCATAAAGAAATGCGTGACTTAAGGGGGACTGTGGAAACCAAGGTTCTTGTTCTATAGATGAAGCCTGCTGGTAGCAGCCTTCAGAGAGAATAGATGATAAATGTATTTTATCAAACCTTAAAAGGTGCCAGACTCTTAAATCTTTCCTGGATTGGGAAAAAAAGAGAAAAAAAATCAACATAGAAAGAAATGGAGATTCTCTGCAGAATGTAAATTCCCCCCAGAGGGGACAGCTTTGCAGGGTCATTTCAAAGTATGTCAAAGAAAATACATTTTGAGATAAAATACTTTGATTTTCTTGAGGCCTGCTATCAATGTGATGGTATACCGGAGTCAGGTTGGATTGGGCATTTTATTGCTGAAACAGTCTGTTTTTTCAGTTTGATAATATTTAGTTTAATGTTTTGCTGCTCAGTTGAGCCTCAACTCCAAAGGGAAGAGAGTGTAGTAAGGCATGTCTGACCTCCATGTCATGGCCTGAACTAGTTTTCAGATTTCTTTGGGATGCTGTTGGCCAAGAGGGTTCTAGTCAGTCAAATGGGGGCCTTAGAATTTTATTTTTGGTTTACAACCCTAATACCAATTTAAGTTTGCAAATACCAATTAAAGGCAAATTTAACATTTTATTATTTGGATCATTGTCCTCAAATGTGCTATTTTATTGCATTACTATTGTTAAGAGTTGGTAGTTTAAATTATTTGCATTTTAATTATCTGTGACATTGTCTGCAAATGTAAAATCATTGTTAAAACAATTGACAAAGCATCTGAAATGAAATAGTACTCCAGTAAATTAAATCACAAATGAATCACTAGTAATAATTAATTAGTAGTTATTTAAGTGAATTGACTAATGTAGAAGTTAATGAAAAGAGAAATTTTACTTAATAACAATGAAAAATTGTAGCTGATTTCTATTTATTATGTACCTTCCATTCTATTTCATATATGTCAGATTTTAAGCTCATTAAGACCACATTCTTCTCTATCACATTCCTCCTCTTCCCCTTCTTCCTTTTCTATGTACTGATTTTCCTCTTTATCCTTCTTTCATCATTCACAGAGTCTGACAAAGTATTTTGTTAAATAAGGGAACTGCTGGCTAAAACTCTGAAGAAATGAAGGGCATCATGACAAATTCTAATCTTAATTTGAATCCTATTTTCAAATCAATTTGTACCATAATTAGTTAGCAATGATGCCAGATACAACCTTTGCTCTATGATCTTTATTTATAATGTTTATAAATTGTTTATAAGTGAAGTTATATTATCCAGAAATTAGAAAAATAGTTCTATTTTTATATCTAATTTGCAAACAAAAAGAAAAGCAGACACTTTAAAAAGAATTTAGAACAGTAACCTCCAAATACAGTACACTCTCCATAGTTACTTTCAAAAAACAGATTAACTATCTTTCTACTACAACATTACCTTGAGCATTAATAATAGATGTTATTATTATTATTGGATAATAATATGGATGCTCTAACATCTCAAATTTGTCAGCTAAGATTTGTATAAATTATGTCATTATAACAATAATAACTTGGCCAAATAGATTGGGAAAAATACATATTTTGAAATAAAAACTACCACTATTTTACCATATAGCTCCATAAATGTACAAAGAGAATTTTTTTAATGCTAGGCTTTTATGTCAAATTTATTATAATAGACACAAAACACCAAATAAGCATAAACTGACAAGGTCAAGGATGATGTCAGATCATGGTTGTGTCTTAATTTTATATTTAGATGACGTGGCATTCTACAGAACATATGTGAAATATATGTTTGTAATGAGTGACAGAAAATGAACCTCAGAAACATCAGAGAATGTGTCAGTGAAATTTATATTTTCTAATGCAATTTTCACTCAAAACAGATGGGACTTCAGTGAAAACTTCTCGAGAATAAACCATGATTTTGCAGTTCCAGGGATTCAGTGAACTGATATCTGAGTCATCAAAAGAGAGAGCATCTCTATGAATCAACTAGTGGCAGTAAGGCACTATGCAACCCAAGACTTTCTAAGAAAGCAATTTTATGGGTAAAAAATGCCTGGGAATTTTCTATAAAGTGGAAAAAAGGCAATAGTTAACATGGAGACAGTGACGTCCAAGACATTGATTGAAGAGGCAATGGAACCTTGGTCAGAGTAAACAAGAAGTACATTGCAATTCTAATGCTCTGAGGAAGCAATAATTGAATATTCAGAAAATAGAACCATTCACACTCTTTTAAATGTTAAAAAAAGAATTCATTTTAGACTTTAGCTAAACACAGAAGACATGCATTCTACAACTACTAATAGTATCCTTCAAAATGACATGATGAATGAAGATTTTTCCTATTTGGGAGAGAGAGAGAGACACAGAGAGAGAGATGGAGAGAGAGAGGAAAATTGGTGATATCTGATCTGCGTTAAAAGAAATAATGAAATCATTCAGGCTGAGATGGCACCAGAATGTGATGCCTTATTAAGAATACATTTTATGAATTTTCTTTATCATTTAGTACCATTAGAAATTTGAAGCATATTTATCATATATTGCTATATATAGATATATGTACACATAAACTGTATATAAAAACAAATTCCCACAATAAAAGGACTTTAAACAATATTCATTTATTACCTATTTTTTATCCAAAAATTTGTTTGTCTAAAAAATTGTCATAATTTTTAATTATATACATGTAACTGGGAAGCTTAACTTCAAAATGCATTTTAAAACTTTTTTTTTTTCTTTCCACTAGGTTTCAAGATATAACCTTGAAGCAAACCTCGGAAGTCGTTTTTCTTAGCCTTAAAATAGATTCCATGTCCCTTTATTTCTCATCATATATACTCCCTTCACATTTATCTAACCGTACACCAGTATCTACTTATTTGCCTTTTTAAAATTTCTGGAGACTAATCTTGAGACAGACAAACCAAGCCTGGAGTCCCAGCTGCAAAATTCCAGAGATCACTTCAAGGTGGCTGATTAACAACCTGGCCATTGTTGAGATTATGCTGGCCCATGATCGAGGTGGACTGGGACCCAAGAGAGCCACCAAAACAAGACACATAGACAACTCAGCACAATTCTTGCATGTTGTGCTTATCAAGTTTTTGCCTTTTAAACTCCTGTGTTCTTCCCCAAAATCAAAGTGGTTGCTTTGGATGGGAATCTGACCACTTCTCCTTTACTAGTTTTGGTTAATAAAATCACTTTCTTTCTACTATGCCTTACTGTTATTAATTGGACTCTGCAACTGGTGAGCATCTGGACCTGCATTTGGTTGCATATATAGGTGAGTGTTAATTTCTGCAGCTAGGGGCCAGACCAAGATGGCTGACTAGAGGCCGTGGCGTTTGGAGACTCTCATTGAAAATAGGCATAATAAGCATGAGAATCTTTAACCTGCAATCAAAGTATCCAGGTTCTCTCACCAAAATTGACTCAAAGGCTGGCATGACCCACAGAGAGAAGGAAAAGCATTGTGGTGTGGGGATCACCTGAGAGCCTGAGAGCCACGTGGGGAAGGCAAACACCCTCCTCCCAGCCAAGGGAGGTAGTGGGTGAACATGCTACGGAGCCAGGAAACTGTTCTTTTTTCATGGAACTGTGCAACTCACGGATTGGAAGATCCAGTTTGTGAACCCATGCTGCCGGGCCTAGCATCACAAGCCGGGATTGTGCATATTTGTACAGCCACTCAGCTGTAATCTGCGTAAGCCTATTAAACTCCCTGGGGGAGGGATGACCAGCACTGGCTGCAGCAGCCTGCTGTCTAAGCCCTTTGACCTCTTTGAGGGAGGGGCAGCAGCCAGCACTGGGACCTGAAACTGCCTAATGCTCTAAGCTCTCTGAGCTGGGAAAGGGCAGCACTCATTTCTATAGCTCCAGGCTATGCTTTTCCCCTCCTGGAGCCAGGGAGGCTGGACGGTTTGGTCCCAAGACTTGTCTCCACACTGGGTGTGGCAGTCTCTGGCCAGAGTGCCTCTTCAGGCTTGTGACCCATCCTTCCTCAGTGAGCAGGTTCTCCCTGCAGGATCTCCAATAACTCCAGCCAGAGACTCAGGGACAGAATTCGGATCTCCTGGGCCTGAGCCCCTAGGGGAGGGGTGGCTGCAGTCTCTGCAGACCAACAGACTTAGTCTTCCCTCCTGGTAGTTCTGAGGAATCTGGGCAGTACAGACAAGTGGGTTTCTCCCCAGCAAAACACACCATCTCCACCAAGGGACAAGGTGCTTTGTTAAATGGGTTCTGCTCCCTGTGCCACCCAACAGGGTGAGACCCTCCAACAGGTGTTGTCAGACACCCTATACAGGAGCTAGTCTGCTGGCATCAGGTTGGTGCCCTTCAAGGTCAGAGGTCCCAGAAGAAGGAGCAGGCACACATATTTGCTGCTTTCCAGCCTCCTTGAATGACATCTCCAGGCACAGGAGCGAATCAGATGAATAGGGCCTGAAGTGAACCTCCAGAAAACTGCAGCATCCCTACAGAAGAGGAACCGGACTATTGAAAGAAAAACAAACAAGCAGAAAGCAACAACAGCATAAACAACAACAACAACAACAAAAAGGGGCCCTCACAAAAACCCCATCCAAGGGACAGCAGCCTCAAAGACCAAAACTAGACAATCTCAGGAAGATGAGAAAGAATCAATGAAAAAATGCTGAAAACCCAAAAATCCAGAGTGCCTCTTCTCCTCCAAATGATTGCATTGTCTCTCCATCAAGGGCACAGAACTGGACAGAGGATCAGATGGGCGAATTGACTGAAGTAGGCTTCAGAAGATGGCTAATAAAAAACTATGATGGGCTAAAGGAGCTTGTTCTAACCCAATGCAAAGAAGCTAAGAACCTTGATAAAATGATAGAGGAATTGCTAACGAGAATAGCCAGTTTAGAGAGGAACATAAATGACCTGATGGAGCTGAAAAACACAGCACAAGAACTTTCTGAACCATATGTAAGTATCAGTAGCTGAATTGACCATGTGGAAGAAAGTGTACCAGAGTCTGAAGACCACCTTACTGAAGTAAGACATGCAGACAAGAATAGAGTCAAAGTGTTTAAAAGGAATGAACAAAGCCTCCAAGAAATATGGGACTTCATGAAAAGACTAAATCTACATTTGACTGGAATACTAGAAGGAGATGGGGAGAATAGAAACAAGCTGGAAAGCACACTTCAGGTTATTATCCAGGAGAATTTCCCCAACCTAGCAAAACAGGCCAACATGCAAATTTAGGAAATACAGAGAACACCATTAAGATATTCCACAAGAATATCAACCCCAAGACACATAATCATCAGATTCTTCAAGGTCAAAATGAAGGAAAAATCTATTAAAGGCAGCCAGAGAGAAAGACCAAGTCACCTACAAAGGGAAGCCCATCAGACTTACAGTGGACTTCTCAGCAGAAACCCTACAAGTCAGAAGAGATTGGGGACCAGTATTCAACATTCTTAAAGAAGAATTTTTTATCAACTCAGAATTTCATGTTCAGTCAAACTAAGCTTCACAGGTAAAGGAAAAATAAAACCCTTTCCAGACAAGCAAATGCTGAGGGATTTCACTACCACCAGGCTTGCCCTGCAAGAGCTCCTGAAGGAAGCATTAAATATGGAAAGGAAAAACCTGTACAAGCCACTGGAAAACCACACCAAAATATAAAGACCAATGATATGATGAAGAAATTACATCAACTAGTGTGCAAAGTAACCAGATAGCTTCATGATGAGAGGATCAAATTCACACGTAATAATACTAACCTTAAATGTAAACAGGCTAAAAACCCTAATTAAAAAACACAGACTGGTAATTTGGATAAAAAGTCAAGGCCCATCTGTGTGCTGTATTCAGGAGACCCATCTTATGTACAAAGACACACCCAGGCTCAAAATAAAGGGATGGAGGAAAATTTAGCAAGCAAAGGGAAAGCAAAAAAATTTAAAAATTTTTAAAAAAGCAGAGATTGCAATGTTAGTCTCTGGCAAAACACAGACTTTAAACCAACCAAGATCAAAAAAGACAAAGAAGGATATTACATATGGTAAGGGAAACAATTCAACAAGAAGAGCTAACTATTTTAAATATATGTGCACCCAATACAGGAGCACCCAGATTTATAAAACAAGCTTTTAGTGACCTACAGAGAGACTTAATCTCCCATACAACAATAGTGGAAGACTTTAAAACTCTACTATCAGTACTAGACAGATCAATGAGACAGAAAATTAACTAGGATATCCAGGACTTGAACTCAGCTCTAGATCAAATAGGCCTAGTAGATGTCTACAGAACTCTCTACCCCAAATCAACAGAATATATATTCTTCTCAGTGCCACATGGCACTTATTCTAAAACTGACCACAATATTGGAAATAAAACACTCCTCAGCAAATGCAAAAGAATCGAAATAATAAGAAACAGTCTCTCAGACCACAGTGCAATCAAATTAGAATTCAGGATTAAGAAACTCACTCAAAACTGCACAATATCATGAAAATTAAACAACCTCCTCCTGAATGACTCCTGGGTAAATAATGGAATTAAGGCAGAAATAAAGTTCTTTGAAACCAATGAGAACAAGGAGATAACGTATCAGAATCTCTGGAACACAGCTAAGGCAGAGTTAAGAGGGAAATTTACAGCACTAAATGCCAACATCAGAAAGCTAGAAAGATCTTGATTCGACACTGTAACATCACAAAGGAGCTAGAGAGGCAAGTGCAAACTAATCCAAAAGCTAGCGGAAGGTGATGAATTACAATAAAATCAGAGAGGAATTGAAGGAGATAAAGACACAAAAATATTAAATAATCTAGGAGGTGGTTTTTTGAAAAAAATAACAAAATAGGCTACTGGCTAGACTAATAAAGAATAAGAGAGAGAAGAATCAAACGCAATAAAAAAGATACAGGGGATATCACCACTGACTGCACAGAAATACAAACTACCATCAGAGAATGCTAAAAACACCTCTATGCAAATAATCTAGAAAATCTAGAAGAAATGGAGAAATTCCTGGACTCATACATCCTCCCAAGACTAAGTCAGAAAGAAATTGAGTCCCTGAATAGACCAATAACAAGCTTTGAAATTGAGGCAGTTATTAATAGCCTACCAATCAAAAAAAGCCTAGGAACAGATGGGATTCACAGCTGAATTCTATCAGAAATACAAAGAGAAGCTGGTATCATCCCTTCTGAAACAATCCCAAAAAATCAAAAAGGAGGGACTCCTTCCTAACTCATTTTATGAAGCCAGCATCATCATGATACCAAAACTAGGAAGAGACACAACAGAAAAAGAAAACCTCAACCAATATCCTTGATGAACATCTATGCGAAAATCCTCAATAAAATAATGATGGACATCTAGAGAAAATCCTCAATAAAATACTGGCAAACTGATTCCAGCAGCACATCAAAAAGTTTATCCATTATGACCAAATCAGCTTCATTCCTGGGATGCAAGACTGGTTCAACATAATAAAATCAATAAAAGTCACTTAAACAGAACCAATGATAAAAACCACATGATTATCTCAATAGATGCAGAAAAAGCCTTCAATAAAATTCAACATGCCTTCATGTTAAAAACTCTCAATAAACTAAGTATTGATGAAACATATATCAAAATAATAAGAGCTATTTGTGACAAACCCACTGTCAATATCATATTAAATGGGCAAAAGCTGGAAGCATTTCCTTTGAAAACCAGTACAAGACAAGGATGCCATCTCTCACCACTCCTATTCAACATAGTGTTGGAAGTTCTGTCCAGAGAAATCAAGCAAGACAAACAAACAAAAGGTATTCAAATAGGAAGAGAGGAAGTCAAGTTGTCTCTGTTTGCAGATGACATGATTTTATATTTAGAAAACAACATCTCAGCCCAAAAACTTCTTGAGCTGACGAGCAACTTCAGCAGTCTCAGAATAGAAAATCAATGTGCAAGAATCACAAGCATTCCCTTACACCAACAACAGGCAAGTAGAGATCCAAATCATGAATGAATTCCCATTCACAATTGCTACAAAGAGAATAAAATACCCAGGAGTACATCTAACAAGAAATGTGAAGGAACTCTTCAAGAGAACTACAAACAACTGCTCAAAGAAATAAGAGAGGACACAAACAAATCAAAAAATATTTCATCCTCATAGATAGAATCAATATAGTGAAAATGGCCATACTGCCAAAAGTAATTTATAGATTCAATGCTATTCCCATGAAACTACAATTGACCTTCTTCACAGAATTAGAAAAAACTATTTTAAATTTCCTATGAAATCAAAGAAGAGCTCATGTAGCCCAGACAATTCTAAGCAAAAAGAACAAAGCTGGAGGCATCACGCTACCTGACTTCAGACTATACGACAAGGCTACAATAACCAAAACAGCATGGTACTGGTACCAAAACAGACATATAGACCAATGGAGCAGAACAGAGGCCTCAGCAGTAACACCACACATCTACAACCATCAGATCTTCAACAAACATGACAAAAAACAAACAAGGGGGCAGGATCTCCTATTCAGTAAATGGTGCTGGGAAAACTGGCTAGCTATACACAGAAAACTAAAACTGGACCCCTTCCTTACACCTTATACAAAAGTTAACTCAAGATGGATTAAAGACTTAAATGTAAAACCCAAAATCATAAAAATCCAGAGGAAAACCAAGGCAATTCCATTCAGGTCATAGGCACAGGAAAAGACTTTATGACAAAAATGCCAAAAGCAATCAATCACAACAAAAGTCAAAATTAACAAATGGAATCTAATTGTACTAAAGAGCTGCTACACAGCAAAATAAGCTATCATCAGAGTGTACAGGCAGTCTACAGAATGGGAGAAAATTTTTGCTGTCTACCTATTTGACAAAGATCTAATATCCAGAATTTACAAGGAACTTAACATATTTACAAGATAAAACAAACAATCCCATCAAAAATGAGCAAAGGATATGAACAGATACTTCTCAAAAGAAGACATTTACATGGCCAACAAACATATGAAAAATAGCTGAACATCACTGATCATCAGAGGAATGCAAATCAAAACCACAATGTGACACTATCCTAGGCCAGTCAGAATGGCAATTATTAGAAAGTCAGGACACAATATATGTAGGAAAGATTGTGGAGAAATAGGGACACTTTTACGCAGTTGGTAGGAATATACATTAGTTCAACCATTGTGGAAGACCATATGACAAATCCTTAAGGATCTAGAACCAGAAATATCATTTGACCCAGCAATCCCATTACTAGGTATATACCCAAAGTAATATAAATTATTCTAATATAAAGATGCATGCACAGGTCTGCTTATTGCGGCACTATTTATAATAGCAAAGACATGGAACTAACCCAAATGCCCATCAATGATAGACTGGATAAAGAAAATGTGGTACATATAAACCATGGAATACTATGCAGCCATATAAAGGAATGAGATCATGTCCTTTGCAGGGACATGGATGAAGTCGGAAATCATCATTCTAAGCAAACTAACGCAGGAACAGAAAACCAAACACCACATGTTCTCACTCATAAGTGGGAACTGAATATCGAGAACACATGGGCACCGAGAGGGGAACACATCACACCAGGGCCTGCTGGGGGATGGGGGCGGTGAGGGGAGGGAGCTTACAGGACAGGTCAATAGTTGCAGAAAACCACCATGGCACATGTATACCTATGTAACAAACCTGCACATCTCTCCCAGTTTTTTTTTTTTTTCTTATTTAAAAGAAATAAAGAAAAAAAAATTCTGCTGCTGTATCTCTTCATAAAGAAGAGCATAAATGGGAAAACAGAGAGAAGGGTCTGTGGCAGGGTTTGCACAAAGATATACTGGGACATAATTTATTTCAAATTTTAATTAAATTTTTGTATTTATATTTGTTGAATGTCACTTGCATTAATTAATCTCTTTTACACTCAGTGTTTTTCATATTTGGAAAATTTTTAGTCCCTGGTAAAAAGAGACAGTATAAACATATTCTCTTGATTCTGTTTGTTATTTAACTGCTTTACCATACTTTCCACAAATATACAATGTATTCTATTTTAATAGAAATCCCAGCAAAGGCTCGAACCTCTGTGAAGAAAAATATTTGTTGTCATTTTATCACAGATAATGTGAAAATATCCTATAATAGATGAGAATGGTTACAATTCTTTGGACACTGAATTTGCAACAATTTCTAAGTGAAACGGATAATAGGAATTAAAACAAAACCTCCGAACATACTGCCTTTGCATTGCATTATATGCGCTAAAATTTTACCCAGGTTTTTTTGTTTTGTTTTGTTTTATGCTTACAGATCTCGGTTTTCCTTACTTCTGCCTCTACATAGATTTACTCACCTGCAAACCTCTCCCTTTATTTGGGGATTTTAATATTTCCTATTCATATATTCAGAATGTTATCACCCGGGAATTGCTGAGGACCTCAGGCTCTTTTCCAGATTTTTGAAATACTAAATATAATTTCCTGTTAAATCACATTTTTAATGCATATCAATGTTATTCTGGTATATATCATAGCATATCAAATATAATCTTTGTAACTGTCAAGATTTGAACTGTATTTATAATAAGTGTCATACAAAGTGTGGGCCCATGCATAGTTGTGATTTTTTAAAAAGTATTTTTATTATTAAGGATTTTGTAAAATTGCAGAAAGTTTTCAAAATAAAAGTAATAAGCCATTTATTTTATACCGGAACTTTATTATACTTATAGAAATGTAATTAAGTTAGTGAAGAAAGGCATCCATTGAGGGATAACTGCTTCAATAGTCTTCTAGATGCCTGCAGATATACTATATCTTATCCCCAGAGGAACAACTAGGCTGAAGTCAGATCTATCTTGGAAAAAATACAAAAGATATCAGGATGATGGCAGCCAAAATTTTCAATAAATATTGTATAATAATAATAAATAATAAAAGCTCAAAAGGTATACACTATTGGTGTAGCAGTTTGAAGTCTCCAAAGCATTATTTTACTCCTTACTTTGTTTATGCAATGACCTTTGAAGAAAGAAAAAGTCATTTTCAACACTGTTTAAGAGAAATTGAAGAAGAAAGCCATGCATCAAGTTATTAGAAGTAAAATTCAAGCCTCCATTTTGCCTAAGAAACATTGCCTATCTGATATCTTCTAAATCTATTTGCTGTAATCATGCAGGTTGTGTTCAGACATTATTAAGCCCATAGACTCAGAGGCACTGTATATTTTTATCTTTCTGAATCTAAGCTTCTCTGTTATGGCAGCCTATAACACTCACAAAATTCAGATGTTACTTCAGCTTCTTGGGAATGTAATAATTTCTCAGTCTATTACAATTTTTTATGACCTGAATGTTTTGAAGGATACAGATGTTGTACTTTGAAGAATGTCTTTCAATTAGGGTTTATTTGAGGGTGGTTTCTCATTATTAGACTAGAGTTTATGGGTCTTGTAGAGGAATATCAGTGACATAAATTGCCATTCTCATCACAGTTTATCAAGGGTAGATAGTATCAACATGAGATTTTACTGTGTACATTGTCTTGATCACCTAGTTGAGCTACTGTTTGTCAGATGTCTCTAGTATAAAGTTATCATTTTTTTCTTATTTTTCCATACTGTACTCTTTGGAAGGAATTAGCCATGCACAGTCCATCATTTATGAGGTAGAAAGTTTTATTGGAGGCAGAGTATCTACATAAATTATTTGGAATTCTTCTGCATGAGTTGTCTGTTCCCCTCCCTTCCTTCTTTTTTCCCTCCATCCCTCATTGATTACCTGGTTAATTGTCTCCTTGATCCCCTTCCTCTCTCCTTCCCTTCCTCCCTCCCTCCCTCCTTCCTTCCTTCCTTCCTTCCTTCCTTCCTTCCTTCCTTCCTTCC
>NC_045434.1:45580195-45607130 GCF_002776525.5 Piliocolobus tephrosceles | reverse complement strand
CCTTCCTTCCTTCCTTCCTTCCTTCCTTCCTTCCTTCCTTCCTTCCTGCCTTCCTGCCTTCCTTCCTTCCTTCCTTCCTTCCTTCCTTCCTTCCTTTCCCTCCCTTCCTTCCTGCCTTCCTGCCTTCCTCCCTTCTTTTCTGCATGTATGTTGTTATGGATTTGTTTATATTTAATTTATATTTTGAGCTATAGCCCAATGCTATGCTAACTTACTTTTTGTTCAAATCACTTCTACTTTGGTCATTAGAAGCTAAAACAGTTGCAAATTATAACCTTTTGTCACATGTAATCATTGTGGATTTTAAAAACTTCCTCACTTTCTGGCACTATAAAATGATTCAGGTTCATCTTGTATATTTTCTGACCCAGTCCTAGAATTAGCAATTTCTTCAAGGAGTCCTTTATTTTATTGGCAAGTGGATGAGAAAATAAGATCTAGGTGCTAGTTGTGTTCAGTGGTACAAAAATTTCATGGGTCCTCTTGGCCGACAAAGAAAGGATATATATGTCTGTATATTTACATGTTTGTAAATATTTCTCTCTCTCTCTCTCTCTCTCTATATATATATATATCTGTATCTATATTAAGCCCTGAGTAAGTTCATACTTAGGTCTCTCAACAATTACAGTACCACCTGGATCCTTCTCTAATGATGAGAAACCAGTTTCCCACCATACACCATCTACTACTTAATTATTCAATTTATATTTCACAGTCTCAGAGTTGTGAGTTTGGACTCCCATGGAAAAATGCATTTACCAACTACAGTACAGTGCCTTCTGTCTTTGGACTGAGTTTCCATTTATCTCCAAAGTTAATTAAATCTGTATCTTTTTCTTCCCCCTTCTATCCATGTCTTTAGGCAGCTTAAAATCATTCTCTTTTTATCACTGAATAGTATTCAATTGCATAAAGATTCACAAGTTTTTATCCATTCTCCTATCAAATGACATCTTTGTTGCAACAACGAATTATTTTTGGCAATTATGAATAAAGCTGCTATAACCATTTATTGTCAGGCTTTATGTGGACACATTATTTCAAATCAGTTAAGTAAATACTTAGAAGCATGACTGCTGGATCTCGTAGTAAGACTATTTTGAAGATCTTGAAGAGAAAGACACTAGCATACAGCCAATCATTATCCTATTCAAAATGTCAATGCTTTTGTTGTAAAAATAATTTATCTTTTAAAAAATTTGCTAAACTACTATGTGGAGAACAGTAACAGTCCAAAACTTCTGTCAAAGTTACAAAGCTGATTTACTGTACTTTTTGTGAAAGTACATCTGTTCATTTCTAACGCGAGAAAATCATATAGATTTACATGCCAACATTGAATTTGATCAGCACATTTAAAAATCATATGTTGCAATTTAAGGCTTAGTTTTCTCCTTTGTACTTCTGATTATTGTGAATAGAAACATCACATCTCCTGAAGTGTAATAATGTATCTTAGAAAAATCAACATTTATGGTAATGAATTGCAATATATTGTTAAAACAGCACTTTGTTTTTCTACAAAAACTATGTTATGCAATTTTTGACACCGTTCAGTTTGATATAAAACTCATTGACTGGAACAATGTCAGCCAGCTGCAAATTGACATATAGCTGAATTTTATTCTATATTTAGCCTTGAGGAAGAGTTTAACAAGGGTTTTCCTATATATGAAAGAAGGATGCTTATGTGAAATTTACCCTATTTATTTTTAACATCCATCCCATTAATTAAACTTCAGTCCTAGGTTATTATGTTTAGCCAATGTATAGCTATGGGCACTCAGATACCAGTTTCACTCCACATACTACTGTGCTATTTTACCCAAATCCAGATCACAATTATATCTACATTTTAGCATTCTATCTATGTTTCATCTATTTTTCCAAATAATTTTACCCTGCCTGTAAAGATATTATAACTTTTGTCCTCAGTAGTTTCATTATAGTTGTTAAAATGCATTTCTCAATATTTTTCTCTAGGAAACAATATTTTCTCATTTAAAGAGAGGTATGCATGTCAATTGCCTCTGCATCGGAGCACTTCTAAGCAAGCTTCTATCCTGGTAAATAACTCAGCAATCTAAGCTGCATTTGAGTGTGGATTATAAATTGATTCTAACTAGTTGTATTCAAAACTACAGGCCATTCTGATATATACTTAGGAAAAAATATGATATATTTGCACAATATCCTATATAACAGAGAAGTATTGAAGAGTAAGAAAAAACATGGCTTTCTTTAAATAGTTCCATATGTTAAAATAAAAATTGTCATTCTTGTTCGGGTGTGGTGGATCACACCTATAATCCCACCACTTTGGGAGGCCAAGGAGGGTGGATCACCAGAAGTCAGGAGTTCAAAACCAGCCTGGCCAACATGGTGAAACCCCATCTCTACTAGACATACAAAAAATTTGCCAGGCATCGTGTCCGGTCCCTGTAATCCCATTTATTCAGGAGGCTGAGGCGGGAGAATCACGTGAGCCTGGGAGGTGGAGGCTGCAGTGCGCTGAGATCATGCCAAGCCACTGGACTCCATCCTGGGCAACAAGAGTGAAACTCCATCTCAAAAGAAAAAAAATTGTCCTTTTTAATTTCTGATAACAAATCAATTTGCAGGTACATGTGAATTGTAATATTTCTCAGAAATATATAAAAAGGGGTACCTTCTAAGGAAACACTGATATTCAACATTTTTTTTAAATAAAGCCTTCACCATTCACTAAACCATCATTGATAATTTTCAGTAACAATCATTGGAAACAATCATTGGAAGTTTATTGAGTTTATTGAGTTCAATAGCAACATTTGAAGAAACTTGACTAAACACAACTTGTTTTCAGATACATATTATTTTGTTTAAATGAGTGCAAAATATTAAATATTTTGAGAAGATTCAAAATGATAATAAAGTCAATATTAAATATATCTGTTTTTATTTCAGAGTACTGAAAATGATGACTTAGATATCCTCATTATTTAGTCACCCTCAAGCACTACTGGAATCTCAAAAATTCTTCTTCCCATAAAACAATATTTATGTGGTCGGTAAAAAAGATTTAACAGGATGGACAGTATGAATATGATTTTAAAAGAGTAGAAAACTATAAAATAAATTTAATGTGATATATGACATATAAATAAAACTGCAGTGCTGAGTATTAATTTTGTGCTTCAGCACAATTTTTCTAGAGACAACATAGAAGAACTCTGGGGCTCAGTTGTTCAAATATCAAAGATAGAAAAACTATTAGTACTTGACAAAATGAGTCCATACCACCCTGTCTTTACAATATAAAGTTTTCATTTTTTTTTTTAATTTAGAGCATTGAAAATTCAACTAAATATTTTAATTGGAATACCCTTATTTCTGACATGCAACTGAATCCTGATCACATATTGAAACGTGATATGATAATTCTGCAAGTGAAGTAGTAGTATTAGGTTGGTGCAAAAGTAATTGCAAAAAGGTAATCCTCATTACTTTCTTCTTCTTCTTCTTCTTTTTTTTTTTTTTTTTTTTTTTTGAGATGGAGTCTCACTCTGTCGCCCAGGCTGGAGTGCAGTGGCATGATCTCGGCTCACTGCAAGCTCCACCTCCTGGGTTCATGACATTCTCCTGCCTCACCTCCTGAGTAGCTGGGACTACAGGCGCCCACTACCACGCCCGGCTAATTTTGCTGTATTTTTAGTAGAGACAGGGTTTCACCATGCTAGTCAGGATGGTCTCGATCTCCTGACCTCGTGATCCGCCTGCCTCGGCCTCCCAAACTGCTGGGATAACAGGCGTAAGCCACCATGCCAGGACCAGTCACTATTACTTTTAATGGTGAAAACGGATAGTACTTTTTGGCAACTGTGTATCATTATCAAAGAAATGTTTTATTATGATAGGAATTTATTTATCCTATGAATTAAAAGGGCTATTTGTCCAGCCACAACTCCATTTACTATGTAAAAATGTTTTTAATAAGGTTTCATAGAGAAACATTCTTCACTAGTTTTCAAACACAAATTATTAAACTAATTATTACATCGTAAAAAATATTAAATTATTTAAATCTTTAAAATATTGACAAAAAGATCCATGGTGAATTATAGCTCCACATTGAAGAACTGCTTAGGTCAGATTGAAAACATCTACTTAATACATAATGGTTTGGTTTAAATAGGAGCAGAAATGTGGTGTTAATGTTATTTCAAGTACTCCATGACTATTAGAATTTCACAGTTCAAAATATGAATTAATGATTTTATGTTGCTAGGACATTATGTATGCATAGTTATGATAATCCAAATATCCCAATAGTTTGTTTTCAAAAGTACATATAAAATATGCACGAAGTAGAAAACCTTTTGGAAATATATATTTATTGTTTTTGCCACTTTTAGCAGAGCTATAAATCATGCAATTGCTTGTTGCAACAGAAGGGAGCTCACACAGTTTACATAATATGTTGTCTATCAATAAGTTGATATAAGTATTAAGTTAAAAATGAATAAAAATTTGTCTCATTTTATATTTTATTTAATGTGTTTAATTGTTTTACCTCATTTATATATTTAAAATTAGTAAATTATATGTTTGTCTTATAAAGCTAAATGAGAAAACAAGTCATATGTTTTCAACTCTTATTCTTTTTAATCTCATACTAATCAACACAAGTATTTATAATCATCAGCTTCATGTCAGATTTACTCTCTTAATTTAATCTAATGATTTCAATACTAAAATAATTTTGTAACTATCAACACATTGTATGGTCTCTATTCATCCAATATGGATCAAATTAAATGTAGTTAGATGCTAAATACTATTTTTTAGACATTAGTCATTTTTTTTTCATCACTGAAAACAAAGTTATCTGTAAGTGTGAATATTTTAACATTGGAGAAAAATGGCAATGGCAATGTGTTAACTAGTGTTATGATCAAGAGAAATTTCGTTGTGAAATATAAGATACTTGTGGCTTGTATCCACACATGTCAGTGGAGAGATGATGACTACTTGTGGAAGAAAAACATAGGATGCAAAAATTCCTAAGAACCTAGTAAAGACAAATGGTAAGTAGGGATCTCAGTTGTTCTATTACATTGTTGCTCTTGGTTCACATGCTGAAGGAAGAGATTATTTTCATTACCACATTTTAAGATATTTTTGGAATTTATTGTATCTATTTCCTTGAGGGTAAAGATATCTGTTTTTACTTGAGATTTTTTTTTTCTCTGACATTAAATTTTTTAACTGGCAATGAGTTTTGCATTTGCAAATTCATTTCAGTGAGGCTTATTTTTAAATTTTACTTAGTATATTGTTTATTTTGGATTTTTCTATCACTGTATTTCTTTTAATTTATTTCATCGTTTGAAAGGTGCACTCACTCGGGCCCACAGATCACTGAAGACAACACCAAAATTTCTTTAAGCCTTGTTGCTCTTGTCTTTTGGAATTAAAAAAACGTATCTCAGATTCAGTGTAGTTAGCCAGCAAGTAATTTTACACAGTTCTTACATGTGAGGTTGCTTTGCTCCTTGTATCTACATTTCAGTAATAAAATTCAATAAAAACCTCAGAAAATGCAATCATTTAATTAATAATGGAAAAGACTTACGCCAGTCCCAGTTTTTACACAGTAAGCCAAACTCCCCTCCAAAGTCATCACTTTCGACTTTGTTATTCTTTGTGAATTGACATATTAACTATAGTCAAACAGACTATCACTGACTTCTGTAGACATATAAATAGGTTTGTTTTTATATTTTGCTTTGTTTAGTTTTGTTTTTATATTTTGCTTCTATTGCTTGAAGACATCTATCTTGTTTTTTGCCTCTGTGTCTATATCACACACACACACACACACACACACACACACACATCATATACACACAAAACGCATGCCACCTATATTCTTTTCTAATATAGGCATTAAATGTTGTACATTTCCTTCAAATAAATATGTTAGCCACTTCGGATAAATTTTGAAATTTAATACTTTTATTTTTATTTGATTTAAAATTATTTCTAAGTACCCTTTTAGTATGTCCTTTGATACATTATTTATTACGAAATGTGTTAGTTTCTAATTATTGGGGAATTTCCAGACATTTTTCTTTTATTGATTTAAAATTCACTTTCATGTGGTCAGAGAACATTACATGTATAATTCAAAACTTTAAAATATCGATTTATTGAAACTTAGTTTATGGCGCAGAATAAGGTCTTGGTTAATGTTGCATATGAGCTTAATATTCTGCTACTGTTAGATTGATTATTTTTCTATAAATTGCAGTTAGCTCAAGTTGGATGATGGGTAAGTTGAGTATTTTATATCCTTATTGGTTTCCATATAATTATTATAATAGGTTTGAGAAAGAGATAATTTAAAATTTCCAACTATATTAAAGGATTTGATTGTAAGCAGTGGTTTAAAAAGTATCCCCTAGGCCAGGTGCGGTGGCTCACACCTGTAACCCCAGCAATTTGGAAGGCGGAGGCAGGCAGATTACCTGAGGTCCATGAGTTTGAGATCAACCTGGCCAAAACATTGAAATCCCATCTCCACCAAAAACACAAAAATTAGCCTGGTGTGGTGACACGCGCCTGTAATCCCAGCTACTCAGGAGGCTGAGGAAAGAGAATCATTTGAATCTGGGAGGCGGAGGTTGCAGTGAGCCGAGATCGCGCCACTCAGCCTGGGCGACAGAGTGAGACTCCATCTCAAAAAACAAACAAAAAAAGTCTCCCCCAAAAGCTATAAGCATTCTCATTCTCTATTACCTGAAACCCCATGACCTTCTCTGGAAAACGTGTCTTTTTAGATATAATTTAATTTAAGGTTCTTGAAGATAATTAAAATAAAGTTCTTTAAGAGATTATCTTGGATTACTTGGATGGGCCTTAAATACAATGGTTAAGTGCTTTAATAAAGAAAAAGCAGCCTGGCGCAGTGGCTCACCCCTGTAATCTCAGCACGTTGGGAGGCCAAGGTGGGTGGATCTCCTGAGGTCAGGCAATTGATGGGAGCCTGGCCAACATGGTGAAACCCCATCTCTACTAAAAATGCAAAAAAAGTAGCCGAGCATTGTGGCATGCGCCTGTAATCCCTGCTACTCCGGAGGCTGAGGCAGGAGAGATCGCTTGAACCCGGGAGGCAGAGGTTGCAGTGTGCTGAGAACACGCCGTTGTGCTCCAGCCTGGGCAACAAGAGGGAAATTTCATCTTAAAAAACAAAAACAAACAAACAAAGAAAAAGCAGAGGGAGCTTTGGCACCCAAAGCTTCTTCACATACAAGAAGAAAGGTGATAAGAATATGGAGGCAGAAATGGGAGTTTTACTGCCAAAAGCCAAGGAATTTCTCGAGCTACCAGAACCTAGAAAAGCCAAGGAAATATTTTTCATTAGAGCAAGTGATTTTTTGTTCTATATTCTTCTCATTATTCAGTGTTGGTATTTTTATTATTTTTAAAATTTTCAACATTCCAGTGGATATATTGTGGTACCGTAGTTATTTTTATTTGCAATATCCTGATGCCTGTGACACTGAACAACTTTTCATATGCTTATTTGCCACCTGTATATCTGCTTTGATGAAGTGTCTGTTCAGATGTCTAGCCCATCTTTTACTTGTTTTTTGTTTTCTTACTGTTGAGCATAAGGAATTATTTGTATGTTAGAGATAGCAGTCCTTTATCAGATATATGTTTCGTAAAGATTGTCTTCCAGCCTGTTGCTTGTCTTTTCACCCTCTTAAACCACACAGATATTGTAATTATATTTGCTTATTCCTACTGAGGATGTTTTACTAATAATTGCGCTGATAATTAAAGCGTACATCTTTCATTAATGCTGTGACTTCAGAGCTATTGCTTGCCATGTTTACTTCATTTTGTTAAAATCAAATGTGCTTATCCCAGATAATATTCCATTATCTCAGTAGCAACCATTCACTTTAAAGTTACTATGATAGCATGGTACTATGTTGGAACCTGCTTTATTTCTTATATAGTAGTTGGATCTTTAAATAGAAGCTAATTATAGAAAATAAATGTTATTACTGTGTAAGTGGATACATTATTTTTTGAAAAATATTTTTTCTTTATTGTAAGGTTTGTATTCTATACTATTTACAAATAGCTTTATATTTTACTAGTAAAGTTAATTGAGCTTTAATTAGATGCATCGATTTAGCAATTATTTTATTTTATGCAAATAATATGCTTATTCATGAAATAAATGTTTTAGCTTTTCCCCAGATGTATTTAATTTGAAAATTAACTAAGAAGGCATATAAAGAAATCCTTTTGGATTGAAAATAGTTCAAAATATATATTTTCTTTATATAATTAGCTATAATATAATTTCCCATATCTACCTCTGATAAATATTTTTAATAAAGTTGCCTGATGTTCTAATAGTGCTGATCACAAAATATTAAAAAATGTAGCCCAATTCACTAAGAAAACGTGGGTTGCACTACATTTCAGTCTAAGTGTGTACATATGATTTCTCATTCTGAGTAATTTAAGATAAATTGCAATTTTTATTAGCGTTCCACTAACTGTATCCAATGCATTGATTTAAAAGCAGGCATTTTAAAAGCATATCTTTAATCACTTCAGCCTTAAGTAATGTTCAGTAAATTTTTTAATTCCATTTTTTATTTTATTGAAACTAGGGAATTTATTCCTGCTACAGAATCAAGCTACCTGGGTCTTGTAATAGATATGAACATATGTATTAAAGATTTGGAAACAGCTTACCTGGTGCCTGTTGACTGTTCAGAAGTTGCTGAAAATGAACAAACCACACGTCGGTATTCTGTATAAAACAGCTTTACTCTAAAGAATCTTACTACAGACTGGGATTAGAAAACAGTGTATTTACTGTACACTTACAGAGATCTCACCTCACTCTTTCTTACAATATTAAGTTGTGCATCTAAAGTTTAAGGTCAAGGTGCATCAACTTATATTTTACAGACTCCTTTGGCTCAAGGTTAATTGCCAGAGACCATGCAGCCAGAACTTTACTCAGTTCCATGCATACTTTATGTATAACTAATGCCCTATTGTGTGCAGGCCTGTTTCTAGCAATCAGTTTCTCCTTCACCTAAAAGAAACGATTTACCCTGTAGTAACCTCTGCGATAACATTTTCTGACTTTTTCTGCAACATTCTACCTATTACTTTTGTCCAAACTTAACTAATTCAGAAAATTCAACTTTTTAATCTAGATATGAAACATCATCCCAAATACGTCCACCTGAATTTTACAGGTGACTTAAATTTGACATGGCCATTACCAATTTATCATGTTTATTCCCAAACCATTCATGTTTTAGTTCTTATTTCAGTTAGTCCACTCCTAGTCTCTTTTTCAAGGTTTCTGGCTAATGAACCACATCCTTAATGTCCATTTGATCTGAATACATTACTCAAAACTCCATGGAATCTTCCTCCACATGAGATTGTGTTCCTGTGACTCTTATGGTATATTGAGAATAGAGAAGAACTATCTTATCTCTATGCGGAAGAGAAAAATAAAGGGACTAAACATTTTTGCTGTGTTCCTATACCTAATAAACTCAGGAATCTATCTTCCCTGGAAAGAAATGAGTAGGTATTTGTCTTGGTTAGAAGGAATGGGGACAGAGGTTGTAAGTATACAGGATGAATATTATTCTTTAAATTGAAAGTAGTAAAGGCTTCACAATGTCTCCATCCTTTATGTCATTTGAGATGAGTTTCCATTGCTTATAACAATGTATTGTAACATTTACATTCTAAATACTCTGCTTAACAAAATATATTTATCTAATAAAAAATGAAAAACACAATATATAAGTACATAACTGTATGGGAGGAATGCTGTTATACAAAATTATGACAATTTTAAATGAAGAATTGAAGTTTAGGAAATATGTTATATTCTTAAAATATGATTAGGCACAGGGAAGAAAGACAGACATAAGACACATTTCATATATAGAATTTGGTCAGAGAGTGATTGATTTTCTAAAAAGAAATGGCAAAGGCATTAAGAATAACTTCCACTAAATAAAATACCCATATGTTATTAACAAATCTATTTGAAGTGCTAGAGGTTTCTTTTTGTACAACTGAGTGGATTGCAAAATTATTACCTTAAATAAGGAATTAGTTGTTTGGGCCAAAGGTGTATCTTGCTAAATTTAAATAAACTACAAAAAAACTATTGAAAATAATGACTATACATAATTTGAAACATTAGTGTACAGATAGAAGTAGGGTGAAGACATAAGGCATTATTAACAGACATTCTATTATTAGGGCACATCTGCCTCTAACAGGGAGAAAGAAAAGTAAATAATATTTATGTTTCGAGTTATCCTATTGCTAAATTTTCAACATGTATCAAATAAAACTCTCATTAATATTACCTGAGAAATAGTAGAGTATCATAAAATAAATCTTCTCATATAATAATACTGAATTTTGATTGTCTCTTATGAATTAATTTGGTAAAATTCAAAAAGAGTAATGGTTGCAAACATTGTTCTTTTGTGGTTAAATCTCAGTTCACCGGTTACTCCCTGAGAAACCTTGGTCAAGTTCATCAGTCAATCTGGACATTACTTTTCCTCTGTAAATGTGATTGAAAAAAATGTCTGAAATCATAGTTCATACTTCGTGGAAATTGAGATAATCAATGTAAAATAATACAGTGCCTGGCACACACTAAGTGTTGAATATTTGTTAGTTCCTTATAAATAATACTATTGCAAAATCTTCATAGATTCTATAACTTAATTGTGGAAAAATATTAGGAATATTAATATTAAACAGCTTTCAGCCTGGTATTTCTAATTCAATACTGATTCATAAAATAAAAAAAAATCTGAAATCAATATAGTTTATAAGTACACACAAGCCAGAGGTCTATTTTTTAACTCATGATAAAGAAAAATATCCCTTATCTTGAGCCAACTAGTTTATCTATTCTGCCTCTTAAATCAGTAAAAATATTTCTCACCACATTCAGAGACACAATCAGGTATGATCAAAGTTGTCATAAATAGAGGAACTGTTATGGACTGAAAGCTTCAGTCTTCCCACTCCCAAGTTCATGTCTTGAAGCCCCAGTCCCCAATCTGACAGTATTAGGAGATGGGAACTTTGGGAAACGTGATGTTTAACTTTAGGTGTCAACTTGCCTGTTTAACCATTGACTTTCCTGATTCTGAGGCTTTCAGATTGGGACTGAGCTACTGTCAGCTTTCTCAGTTCTTCAGCTTTTAGATGGGCTACGATGGTATTTCTCAGTCTCCATAATCTCCATAATTATTTTGACTAATATAGGAGGGAATTAGGTTTAGATGAAGTCAAGAGGGTAGGACCCCCATGATGGGATTAATATGCTTATAAGAAGTGGAAGTTGAGGCAGAGAGAGCAGTCTGTAAGCTTTGTGAGGACATAGAAAGGAGGTGGCTACTTCAGGCCAAGACGAGGGACCTCACCAGAAACTGAATCAGCCAGCACCTTAATCTTAAGCTTTCCAGCCTTCAGAGCTGTGAGAAAGAAATGCCCATTGTTCAAGCCATCCAGTTTATGGTATTTTGTTACAGCAGCCTGAGTTGACTAAGACACTGTTAGAGTAGTGTCTGCAGAGTCCACAGTTCAAGGTAAGTATTTTTTCTGTTTTGCCTACAATTCCAAAAAGGTTTGAGAAAATCTTTGGGTTGTATATTATTTTCAATAATTAAATGACAGTGTATTTTCTTAGATAGCATTTTACTAGCTATATCCATAAGTGGTATATTATTAATGTATTGTTTTATTCCATATACATTATCTGAGTATTTATTTGATGTTAGTAATACTTCTAAGCAGTGGACATTTCACAGTACAGAAGAAAAGTTTTCCTGTTTTGATCCAATTTACATTTTTGCAGAAAGCCACTAAACAAATAAACGTATATAAATATCATTTTTTGAAAAAATTTATAATGAAAATATGATAAGCCAGTATGAAAAGTGTGGTGAATGGTTTTGGTAAAGTCTCTCTGGAGAGGGATACACTTAGGCCATCATCTAAATGACCAGAAGGATACAGCTTTGTAAAAATCTGTAGAAAAGTACTTTAGTATTAGGTCTAAAACAATCTGGAGTTGTTTGTGGAACTTCAAGTCTGACATGGTGAAAGTAACTAAGATAAATAGGTAAGATAAAGTTGAGATATAGGACACAGGGGCCAGATCATACAAAGTTTTGTAGTCACAGCAAAAGACTAGCATGTTGATCCCATTCTATTTAATCAGTAAGTTTTAAACGCAAAAATAATTTGTTCTGATAGATGCTTCTAAAAACTCACAATGACTACTGAAGACAGATTGCAGGAGAGTAAGAGCAGTAGAATGAATGCTAGTTCCATCAGACCCAGCCTGATCTGCTGTGATGGAAAAGACAAGTATATTTTTTGTGTATTTGGGAGGTTAAGTTGGACAAAGTGCCTGGAGACAGAAGAAGAAGAAGAGATGTGGCATAGATTAAGTGGTCAATAATATTTATTATTTGAATAAATAAATGAATGGCTAAAAGATAAAAATAATAGGTTTGAAGCTTAACCATTGGAGGATGGTGACACCGTTTAATGCCATAAAACATTTTGAGAAAGAAAAGGTTTAGAGGTGACAGGAAATAGAGAGTTTATTTCAGGATGTCAATTTTGCATTGCCAAATTAGAAATCCAAATTGAAATGTGAAGCGATAACCAGAGAAGAGAAAATATAGAGAAGAAACCAATAACAGGCAGAATATTGAGGGGGTGTCGGTGGTGAGGGTGTTAGTAACTATTTCTCAACGACAAAACTCTCAAGAGTACACAGCTACTTCTAAAGGCCAAGTAAGGTCCACAGGGTGGAACAGGCCATTTAGTCTTGATGATCAATGACAATGATTTCAGTTGTTCCTCTTCAGAGTTTAAAAGTTGAGGGGCAAACACTAAAATATTAAGAAGACATAAAGAATGCCTAAAGTATCATCCATGTTATTCATTTACCCCCAGAGAGATGGCATTAGACCTATGACCAATATGTAGCATATTGAGAATAGGGCCATTCCAGAACTTTGCTGTATTCATCTAAATGAACAAAGCCCTCAACTAGTCTAGTTTAATAACCCATAAAATGTTTGTTGCATTTAAAGGTTTGTTGATATATATTTCCTAGAACTCTAAGAAAGCAAACGTATTGTTGTGAGGATATTTTAACACTCTAAGTTATAAATAATGTTTATTTAGCCAATTAGTAACCAAAAACTGTATGCTTGTTAATAAGTTTTTTTTTTTTTTTTAATTTTTATTTTTTGAGATGGAGTCTGGCTTTGTCACCCAGGCTGAAGTATAGTGGCATGATCTTTGCTCACTGAAACCTCTGCCTCCCGGGTTCAAGCAATTATGCCTCAGCCTCCCGAGTAGTTGATACTACAGGCACCTGCCACCGCACCCAGCTAATTTTTGTATTTTTAGTACAGATGGGTCTCACCAAATTGTCCAGGCAGGTCTCAAACTCCTGACTTCAAGTGATCCGCCTGCCTCGGGCTCCCAAAGTGTTGGGATTACAGGCATGAACCACCACCCCAGCCTGTTAATAAGTTTTAATTTTTGCTTATAGTATACATAATATTCTATCTCTAAAATCAAGCTTTTCTATTAAAGCTCTGTTTAATCATAGATTTCTTTTGTTCCTCAGTTATATTTACAATCCACTTCTTAGTGGCTCTTGTCACTGCAAATAGGTGAAGATTTAAAACTTACAATTATTTACATAATATAAATACAAAACTACTAAATATTATAAGCACAATTATGTTAACTTCAATCAGGCAGTACTTTTGGCTTAAATTGTCAGGAACACTAAGTTTTAAACAATGTTCTAGAACCCCAGAGAGCACTGACATCAGTAGACAGTAAGCTGAACAAAATGGTCTCTAACACTGATGCAAAATGCATTCTAAGCCGAAGGGAAAAAAAACAAAAAACAAAAAACAAACAAAAAAAAACCCTGCTAAGTTACTGTGTCAAAGGGAAAATGGATTGAGGTCAGAACAAGACTCTATTAAATTGTTAGTACAATTGCAAATGCAGAACATCAAGAGGTCACCAAAGAAATCCAAAATGTGGCAAGAAGAAGCTGAATGGATTCAGCTGGGCGGGGGACGGCGAAGGGGGGGGGGGTGGTCCCAGGACTGAAGGAACAACACAGTAGCAGGGTGTTCTATTTTGTCACCATTCAACAGACAAGACAACTGTATTAGTCTGTTTTCATACTGCTGATAAAGACATAGTGGAGACTGGGCAATTTACAAAAGAAAGAGGTTTGTTGGACTTACAGTTCCACCTGGCTGGGGAGGCGTCAAAATCATGGTGGAAGGTGAAAGGCATGTCTCACACAGCAGCAGCAAGAGAGAGAATGGGAGCCAAGCAAAACGAGTTTCCCCTTATAAGACCATCAGCTTTCATGACAATTTTTCACTACCGTGAGAACAGTATTGGGGAACCTGCCCCCAATGATTTGGTTATCTCCCACTGGATCCCTCCCACAACTCATGGGAATTTGAGATGAGATTTGGGGTGGGGACATAGCCAAACCATATCATTCCTCCTCTGCCCCCCCACCAAATCTCAAGTCCTTATGCTCACGTTTCAAAACCAGTCATGCCTTTCCAACAGTCCCCCAAAGTCTTAACTCATTTCAGCATTAACTTAAAATTCCACAGTCCAAAGTCTCATTTGAGACAAGGCAAGTCCCTTCCACCTATGAGACTGTAAAATCAAAAGCAGATTACTTACTTCCTAGATACAATGGAGGTACAGGCATTGGGTAGATACACCCATTCCAAATGAGATAAATTGGCCAAAACAAAGGGGCTACAGGCCCCAGGCAAGTCCAAAATCCATCAGGGCAGTCAAATCTTAAAGTTTCAAAATGACCTCCTTTGACTCCATGTCTCACATCCAGGTGACGTTGATGCAAGAGGTGAGTTCCCATGGGCTTGGGCAGCTATGACCCTGTGACTTTGCAAGGTACAGCCTCCCTCCTGGCTGCATAAATGGGCTGGCATTGAGTGTCTGTAGCTTTTCCAGGCACATAGTGCAAGATGTCAGTTGATCTACCGTTCTGGGGCCTGGAGGATGGTGGCCTTCTTCTCACAGTTCCACTAGGAGGTGCACCAGTAGGGCTTCTGTGTGGGGCCTCCAATTCCACATTTCCCTTCCACAATGCCCTAGCAGAGGTTCTCCATGAGGGCCCTGCCCCTGCAGCAAACTTTTGCCTGAGCATCCATTCTCATACATCCTCTGAAATTTCGGCAGAGGTTCCCAAACCTCAGTTCTTGACTTCTGTGGACTAGCAGTCTTAACACCACGTGGAAGCTGCCAAGGCTTGGGGTTTACACCCTCTGAAGCCACGATCCAAGCTCTATGTTGGCCCCTTTCAGCCATGGCTAGGGTGGCTGGAACACAGGGCACCAAGTTCCTAGACTGCAGACAGCAAAGGGACCTTGGGGCCAGCCCACAAAACCACCTTTTTTCTCTTAGGCCTCCAGGCCTATGATGGGAGGGCCTGCCTTGAAGACCTGTGACATGCCCTGGAGACATTTTCCCAATTGTCTTGAGGACTAACATTCGTAACTCATTGTTACTTCTGCAAATTTCTGCAGCCGGCTTGAATTTCTCCTCAGAAAAGGGGATTTTTCTTTTCTATTGCATTATCAGCCTGCAAATTTTCCAAACTTTTGTGCTCTTCTTCCCTTATAATACTGAATGCCTTTAATAGCACCCAAGTCACATCTTGAATGCTTTGCAGCTTAGAAATTTCTTGGGCCAGATACCCTAAATCTTCTCTCTCAAGTTCAAAGTTCCACAGATCTGTAGGGAAGGAGCAAAATCCCACCAGTCTTCGCTGAAACATAACAAGAGTCACTCTTGCTCGAGTTCCCCACAAGTTTCTCATATCCATCTGAGACCACCTCAGCCTGGACTTTATTGCCATATCGCTATCAGCATTTTGGGCAAAAGACAATCAACAAGCTTCTAGGAAGTTTCAAACTTTTTCACATTTTCCTGTCATCTTCTGAGCCCTCCAAACTGTTCTGACCTCTGCCTGTTACCCACTTCCAAAGTCATTTCCACATTTTCAGGTATCTTTTCAGCAACACATCACTCCTGGTACCTATTTACTGTATTAGTACTTTTTCATGCTGCTGATAAAGACATACCCAAGACTGGAAAATTTACAAAAGAAAGAGGTTTAGATTTACTGGACTAACAGTTCCACATGCGTTACGGGAAGTCAGGGACCCCGAGCGGAGGGACTAGCTGAAGCCATGGCAGAAGAACATAAATAGTGAATATTTCATGAACATTTATTAGTTCCCTAAATAATACTTTTATAATTTCTTACACCTGTCTTTACTGTAATCTCTGAACAGCTCCCACTTATAAGTAAGAACATGTGGTATTTGGTTTTCTGTTCCTGAAATAATGCATGTAGTATTATGCCCTCCAGCTCCATCCATGTTGCTCTAAATGATATAATTTCATTCTTTTTTTATGGTTGCATGGCATTCCATGGTACATATGTACCACATTTTTAAATACAATTTATAATTGGTGGGCATCTTAGTTGATTTCATGTTGTTTCCTATTGCGAATAGAGCAGCAATGAATGTATAAGTGCATGTATCTTTTTGGTATAATAATTTCTTTTCCTTTGGGCATATAAGATTGCTAGGATAAATGGTAGCTGTATCCTATACATATGGGATTGTTATATATATAGGATATACATATAGGATCCTATACATATAAGGCATATAGGATTGCTAGGATAAATGATAATAGGATTGCTAGGATAAATGGTAGCTGTGTTGGAAGTTATTTGAGAAATCTCCAGACTGCTTTCCACAGTGGCTGGATTAATTTACATTCCCACAGTGAATAAGCGTTTCCTTTTCTCTGCAGCCTCACCAGCATCAGTTGTTTTGTGACTTTTAAATTACAGCCATTCTGACTGATGTGAGACGGCATCTCATTTTGGTTTTGATTGCCCTTTGTTCTCATGATTAGTGATTTTGAACATTTTTTCATGTTTGCTGGCTGCTCATATATCTTATTTTCAGAAGTGTCAGTCATGTTCGTTGTCTATTTTTTAACAGGGTTATTTATTTTTGCTAGTTGATTTTTTTAAGTCACTTATAGATTCTGGATATTAGGTCTTTGTCAGATGTGTAGTTTGCAAATATCTTCTCCCATTTTGTAGGTTTTCTGCTTTTCTAATGAAAGTTTCTTTTGCTGTACAGAAGCTCTTTTATTAGTTCCCACTTGTCTATTTTTGTTTTTGTTGCAATTGTTTTTGGGGACTTAGCCAAAAATAATTTGCCAAGTTTAATGTTGAAAAGAATATTTCTTAGGTTGTTTTCCAAGGTTTATGTTGTTTGAGGTCTTACATTTAAATATTTGATCCATTTTCCATAATCTTTTGTATATTGTGAAAGGTAGAAAGCCAGCTTCAGTTTTTTGCATATGGCTAGCCAGTTATCCCAGAACCATTTATCCAATAGAGGGTTCTTTCTCAATTCTTGTTTTTGTCAGTCTTACCAAATATCAGATGACTGTAGGTATGCAGCTTTATTTATTATTTCTGAGTTTTCTATTTCATTCCATTGGTCTCTGTGTTTGTTTTTTACTACTACCAAGCTGTTTTGGTTACTGTGTCTTTACAGTATAATTTAAAGTCAGATAGTGTGACACCTCTGGCTTTGTTCTTTTTGTTTAGGATTGCTTTGGCTATTCAGACTTTAGAATTTTTTTTTTCCTAATTCTGTGAAGACTGATGTTGGTAGTTTGATAGAAACAGTGTTGAATCTGTAGTTGCTTTGGGCAGTATGGCCATTTTGATAATATTGATTCTTCTAATCCATTTATTTGTGTCATCTCTGATTTTTTTTCAGTAGTGTTTTGCAATTCTCCTTGTAGAGATTTTTCACCTCCTTGGTTTGCTGTATTTCTAAGTGATGTGGTTTGGATCTGTGTCCTCATCAAATGTTATGTCAAGATGTCCCCGGTCTTGCAGGTGGAGCCTGGAGGGAGGTGACTGGATCATGTGGGTGGACCTTCATAAATGGTTTAGCACCTTCTCCTGGTGCTGTTCTCATGATAGTGAGTGACTGAGTTATTAGGAGTTCTGGTTGTTTAAAAGTGTGCAGCACTCCCTCCTTGCTCTCTTCTCTTGGTACTGATCCTGTCATGTAAGATGCCTGCTCCCACTTTGCTTTTTGCCAAGAGTAAAATCCCACTGAGGCCTCCCTAGAAGCAGTTGCCACCATACTTCCTGAATAGTCTGTGGAATGGTGAACCAATTTAACTTCTTTTATTAATTATCCAGTTTCGGGTATTTCTTGATGGCAGTGTGAAAACTTTCTAAGACACTGGGTATTTCATTTTCTTTGTGACTATTGTAAGTCTGATTGTTTTCTTGATTTCAATCTCAGCCTGAATTTTGATTGTGTATAGAAGTGCTATGGATGTTTGTACATTGATTTTGTATCCTGAAACTTTACTAAAGTTGTATATCTTTTCTAGGACCCTTTTGTCTGAGTTTTTAGGATTTTCTAGTTGTAGAATCTTATCATCAGTGACTTCTTCTTATATTTGGATGCCATTTATTTGTTTCTATTGCCCGATTGTTCTGGCTAAGATTTCCAGTACTATGTTGAATAGAACTTGTGTTTGTAGGCATCCTTGTCTTGTTCCAATTCTCAGGAGGAGTTGTTCAGGCTTTTGCCCATTCAGGATGATGCTGGCTGTGGGTTTTTCATAGAAAACTCATTATTTTCAGGTATATACCTTTGATGCCTAGTTGGTTGAAGGCATTTATTGTGAAGGAATGTTGGATTTTTTTCAAAATATTTTTCTGCATCTATTGAGATGATAATATGGGTTTTGATTTTAATTCTGTTTATGTGTTGAATTAGTTTTATTGATTCATGCATGTCAAACCAGCCTTGTATCCCAGGATTAAAGCCTACTAGATCATGGTGCTGGTCAGCAGCCATTTGAAGCATTGACGTTCATTAATTACCTCAGCATTTGTTTGTTTAAGAAGGTTTTTATTTCTCCTTCATTTGTGAAGCTTAGTTCCTCACGTTAGGAATTCTTGGTAATAATTTTTTTTTTTCAAGAATCCCGAAAATAGGCTCCAAGTCTCTTAGCATATAAGGTTTCTGTGGAGAAGTTTGGCTCTAGCCCAGTGGGGTTCCCTTTAACCCAATGGGGTTCCCTTTGTAGTTGACCTGCACCTTCACTCTAGCTGCCTTAACATTTTTTCTTCTGCACTGATCTTGTTGAATCTGATGACTATGTACCTGGGGGATGGTCATCTTCTACAGTATCTGGCTGGGGTTCTCTATATTTCTTGGATTGCATGACAACCTTTCTAGGATGATTAGGGAAATTTTTGTGGACTATGTCCCCAGTGTATTTTTCAATTTGTTTTTTCTCCTTCTCTATCAAGAATGTCAATGCAACATATGTTTCGTCTCTTTACATAGTCCTACACTTCTTAGAGGTTTTGTTCACTTTTCTTAATTTATTTTTCTTCATTTTTGTCTGACTGAATTCATTCTAAGAACTTGTCTTTGAGCTTTGAGATTCTTTCCTCAGCTTGATATATTCTGCTACTAATGCTTCTGATTGTATTATGAAATTTTTGTAGTGAATTATTTAGATCAAGTTTGGTTTGGGTCTTTGTTAAAATGACTATTTAATCTTTCCGTTCTTCAATTATTTTACTACATTGCTTGACTTCTTTGTATTGAGTTTCAACTTCTTCGTGAATCTCAATGAGCTTTGCCATCCGATTCTGAATTCTATGTCTATCCTTTCAGACGGTTCAGACATGTTAAGAACCATTGCAGGGGAGCTAATGGGCTCCTTTGGAGGTAAGGGCACACTCTGGCTTTCTGAATTACAAGAATTCTTATGATAATCATTTCAAATCTGGCAAAGTTAGTATTCCTTTAATAGTGGTGTAAATTGAATATAGTTAGTTGGCTTTGTTTCTGAAAGTTTTCAAAGGGTTAAGTTTCTGTATAGTTCTTTGTTGTTGAATTCTTGCCCTTGGTTTTCAGGGGGAGAATTAGCAGTGTTTTTTTGGTGTTGCAGTTTGGGCTACAATCCAGTGGATGGTGCGTGAGAGCAATGAGCAGTAGATACAATATTATTCAGCTACTTGGCTCCTTTGTGTATCACCATGTTGGCATCTATGTTCTGCAGTGTGAATTGGAGAGAGGTGATTCCCTCATCAGGTCTATTACAGGGCCTTGCCAGAGCCACCTCTGATCTCTGACACTGTGACTATAATTTTTTGTTGTTGTTGTTCTTGTTGGATCTTTCAGGCTGCAGGGCTCCCCTGAGGACAGGTCCAGTAGAGCAATAGGCCACACCATTTCCAGACCAGCCCTGTGGAAGCAGGCATGACTAGATCCTATACCAGCTCATGAACTTGTGCAACTCCTCCCTGTCAGTATTCTAGGTGTTTAGTGTCTTTTCCCATTCAAGTGCCAGGCAGACCCAGGGTTGGTACCCCTGAGCTGTGGGCCACAGCACCTGCACCTGCTTGTGGCTCTCTCCTCCAGACTCTTGGGATTGGGTTTTGGGTGTGCTGGAGGAGCCAAAGGGCTCCCAGACTGCCAGAAAACACTCACATGGAGCAAAGCACCTAGGCAGGGCAACAGAAGCTGCAGTGTACACTTCTGTGGGGTGGCCAGGCAGAAGCCCTGAGAGGGACTGGCAAGTAGGCAGTCCTGCAGAACAGACGTGCCTCAGTCCCATGGAGAAGCAGACCCTGATTTCTCCCTGGTGGTTAGCTGGTGATCAGAGTGTCTCAGAGGCAGGAGACATGGGAAATAAACAGCCATGGAGGTTAGGTGCTTATGGTCAGGCTCCACTGGAACTGACTCCTCCTCAAACATCCCCAGCTCCATGTTGCTGCAGCCCCTCTATGTCTAATCTCTGAGGTGATCCCCCTCCCATCTCACAAGTTCATGAGTTTGTGGAGTCTCCTGCAGCTAGACTCTCAGAGGTCCTTGGCAATAGTAGACTGTCTCCCAGTCCCTTCACTCACCACATCCACAGATGCCCTCCAGGGTCAGAGCAACCTTAGCATTCAGACACACCAGAGAAATATCCCAGCTTCCTGCTTCTTCAGTGTCAGCATCTGTGTCTTCTTCTTTTTTTTTTTTTTTTTTTTTCCCCATTTATATTCAACTTTTTCTCTCCAAAGGTCTGTTCAAATTTTGTTGCTGTATTTGAAATCATGGTCTCTGAAGGAACAGTACTTCCCAACTGTATCCAGTTGGCCATCTTCTAGCAGATGTACTCTTAAAAACAAATCTAAAGGAAGATTTTCCAACAGATGATTAATGATCAAAGAAGAAATCTTGGAACCTAAGGAAGATCAACAGACTAATGGAAAGTGAGTAAATATAGGGTCATACAGTAGAACGTCCTTTTTCTCATGAATTGAAAAAACATTTGATGATTGAAACAAAAATTATAACACTATCTAAAAATCAAAACAATGATAATTAAGAGCAGGCAAAGCAATGAGACATATGAAAATAATTTTTCCACAGGTTACCCAAGGAAGTAAAATGTTGATAGCAATAGATGGCAAATATGTTTACTTTTATATGTAGAACAATAACTATTAAAGTGTACAAGAAGATACTCTGAAAACCCTATAAAAAAGTCAAGAGGAAATTCTAAAAAGTGTCCAAGTAACACAGTTGAAAATAAGAAAAGAGAAATGCAAACAAATAACAAAAAGGCATATTTAGACTGTATTATATGAATAATTTCCTTAAAAGTGTTTTAATCCATCAACAAAAAGGCAGAATTTGACAGTTTATTTAAAAATGTGATGTAACTAAATGTTGTTTACTGGAAAACTACTTCAAATTTAATTACATAAGTTGAGAAAAAGAGGCTGGGAAAAAACATAACACGAAAACATTAATAAAAATATAGGAGTGTCTACATTAGAGTAGTCCTCTTTATCTAAGGGTGATACAGTTAAATGACTCAAGTGGATGTCTGAAACTCCATGTAATATTGAACCCTGCATACACTACCTCTTTTTTTAAACACGTATATTCCTATGATAAAGTATAATTTATAAATTAGGCATTGCAAGATATTGGTAAAAATAATGAAACATAACAATTTTAATAATATGTCATAATAGAAGTTACATGAATGTAGTCTTTATCTCTTTCTCTCTCTCAAAATACATTATTGTTCTTAGCCTTCTTCTTGTGATGATATGAGATGATAAAATGCCTATGTGGTGAGATGAAGTAATGTGAATGGAGTAGCCATTTTGGTGTAGAGTTAGGTTACTATTGCCTTCTAACAATATATTAGAAGAAGGTTAATTTGCTTTAAATAATCCTGGGACATTCAGTTCTGATTTTGCTGGTTAGATATCAGAGGCAGTCAGTGTTGATGACTAATGGGCAGGTAGCATGTAGAGCATAGATATTCTGGGTAAAGGAATTATTAATGTCCTGTGTGGGAGAAAGTGAGACAACATGAAACTTCATCCTACTTCATAGACCTGCATGCACTTTAAAACTTATAAATTGTTTAGTTCTAGAAGTTTTATTTGCTGCAGGTAACTGAAACTATGGAATGTAAAACCAAGGATAAAGACTGTGGTGACATTCAACTAAGTAAACTTCAAAGCAAAGAAATTTAATAGAAACAAGAAGGAAATTACATAATGATAAAATAATCAGAACATCAGAAAAACATAACAACACTACAGTATGCATCCAAACAGCCTCAAATTGCATGAAGCAAAATCTGACAGAGCTAAATGAAGAAACATAAAAACACATGCCCAATTATAGCTGGTTATGTCAGTAAGTCTCTCAGCAATTGATATAATTACTAATTACTTCACAGAAAATTAGCAAGTATATAGACCATCAGAATCAAATAATCAATCAACAAAATCTGATTGACATATATAAGACAATCCACCCATCAATGGCAGAATATAATTTTTTTGTAAAAGCTTACGGATTATTCATCAAAATAAACTATATTTTGGTCCACCAAAAAAAATCTGAACACATATAAAAGAATGGAAATAAAATGTAATGAGTCCCTGATCATAATGGATTTTAAATAGAAACCAATCACAGAAACACAACAAACATGGAAAATAAATAGCTTACTTCTAAATAATCCATGGATGGTAAAAGCAAAAAAAATCTCAAGGAAAATAAAAAGAAAATAGAACTGAATTAAAGGGAGACACAGTGTATGAGAAGATGTGCGATGTAGCTTAAACAGTGCAGAGAGGAAATTTTAAAGCACCTAAATGCTTACATTGGAAATAAGACTTAATAAGTTATATCCAACTTCACAAACTAGGAAAGAAAGAGAAAAATAAGCTGATCATGAGAAGAAGGAAAAAATAATTAATATAAAAGCAGATATCCAATAAATTGAAAACTAAAAACAATGGAGAAAACTAATGAAATAAAAAATTGCCTCTGGAATAAAATTAATACAATTGATAAGCCTCAGGCAACACTGACACAAATAAAAAGAAAGAAGAAACAAATCACGAATATCAGTGATAAAATAGAGGACATCACTCCGGAACCTGCAACAATTAAAAGAATAATAAGAGAAACCATGAATAAATTTACGCTTATAACTTCAGTAATTTAGAACAAATAGATACATTCCTCAAAAAATACAAATTACCAAAACTCAACTATGATGAAATAGTGTAAATCATATTATTACTATACTAGAACTTTAACTTGTGATTAACTTGTCCCAAAATAAATTTTTAGATCTTTTGAAAAATTATGTAAAATATGTAAATAAATATAATTAATTTTCAGAATGTTTTCACAACACAGAAGATGATAAATAGTTCCATACATATTTTATGAAGATATAGAATTATTCTAATACCAAAATCAGATGACATCAGTACCAAAAAAAAGAAAGGAAACTCCAGAACAACATTTCTCATGAAGTTTGATTCCATAAAAACACAATAAAATTTTAGCAAGCCAGTATCTAACATTGTGTAAAGAAAATAATATTAATATATCTCAAACAACTGGAATATATTTTAGCTATACAAATTTGGTTCAACTGTAGAAAATCAATCAATGTAATCTAGTGTTCTTTGGTTCTCCTTGTGCCTCATTCTTCCATATTTAATGGCCCTTGTGGTTATATTAGATTGATAATTCTAATCCAGGATACCCTCCCTTTTTTAAGGTCAACTGATGAGCAATCTTAATTTCATCTGAAACTGTAATCCCCCTTTGCCATGTACACATATCACAGTTTTCAGGCATTAGATTGTAGACATCTTTGGTGAGGATGTGGGAAGAATAGAGAGTATTACTCTGCCCACAACATCAGTAGTATACAGAAAAGTCATATAGTTATATCAATTGAGACAGAAAAAGTATCTGGCAAAATCTAACACCAATTTATATTAAAATGTATCAGTAAAATAAAAATAAAGGAAAATTATCTTGATAAATAGTTCGTACAAAATACCTGCAGCTGAAATCATTCTTTTTTGGGGGGAGTGGTAACGATCTGTTTTTGTTTGTTTGTTTGTTTTGTTTTGTTTTGTTTTTTGGGTTGGTAACATCATTCTTAATGGTTAAAGACTTCATGCCTTTCTCCAAAAAGGAAAGAAAGATGGGGATGCCTGCTTTCACCACTCTTATTCAATGTCTTACTGTAAATTTTATTCACTGTAATAAGGTATTAAAAAGTAATAAAATACATAGAGCTCAGAAAAGAAGAAATAACTGTCCAAGTTTATAGATTACATGGTTGTCTAAGTAGAAAATCACAAGGACCTAAAAAAAAAAAAAAAACTCCTACACTTACAGATATTCCAGATCTATATACTGAGTGAACATGCCAAAAAACAAAATTAAAAAAAAAAATACTATTGCTACAAAGTGAAGGCAATTTTTAGATATAAACTTAAAATGAGTACAGGATTTATATATTTATATTTACAAAATGTTCATGTAAGAAATTTTAAAATTAAATAAGTAGAGAAATGTACTGTGTTCATGGATTTAAAGACCCAGTATATTATAGTACTAATGTCAATTCTCCACAAATGTCATATATATGTGTATATATATATGTATACACACACACACACACAAAACATAAGTCTTAGCAAAATTCCAGCATAATCTTTTGTTGGACATAGACAAGTTTATTTTAAAATGCATATGGGAAAATACAGGTTCTAGCATAGCCAGAACAATTTCAACAAAGACAAATAAAATAGAAGGAATAACACCACCATTTATTAAGGCTTACTATAATACATGTCTATAATAATCTATACAGTGTGGCATTGACAGAGAGATAGGCGGGTATACACATGCAACAAAACAGAGGACAGTGAAATAAACTGGCACAGATGTGCTTAAGCAATTTTTCAAAGAGATACAATTATTAGCATAAAATTCCATTTTCAGAGGGTGGGATAGAAGCAATTTGGACATCTATAACTGGCATGAGGTGATGGAGAAAAACCTCAATCTAAGTATCACAACTTATATAATAATTAACTTAAAAATGGATGATGGGCTTAAAATAAAATATAAAATTATAAAATTTAAGTGAAGAAATGGAGAATATACTGAGAATTTAGATTGAGGCAAAAATTTCTTAGACTTCACATCAAATTTATGATTATTGAAAGAAAATTTTGATAAATTGGATCTCATCAACATTGAATTTTGTTTCGTTTTGTTTTGTTTTGTTTTGGAAAAGGCCATGTGAAAAAGAAGAAAAATAAAAAATAAAGCACTGTCCAGGCATGGTGGTTCCCATCTATAATCCCAGCACTTTGGGAGGTCAGTGTAGGAGGGTAGCCTGAGCCTAGAAGTTCAAGACCAATCTGGGCACCACAACCAGACACTGTATCCACAAAAAACAAAATTAGCTGGGCATAGTGGTGCCCAGTAGTCTCAGATACTCAGGAGGCTGAAACAAGAGGATCACTTGTGCCCAGGAATTTGAACGTACAGTGAGCTATAATTATGCCACTTCCCTCCAGCTAGGGCAATAGAACAAGATTCTGTCCAAAGGAAAGAAAAAAAAATAAAAGAAAAACAGCATAATCAGATATTTACAAACCACATCTGAGAGAAATAATTTGTATTTAGGATACAAACAACAACAACAAAAACTTCTCAAACTCAACAGTAAAACAACACTAAGGAAATAATCTAAATTTCAATGAAGAGCAGGTACAAATAAAATAAGCCCACAAAAAGTTGTTAAATATCATTACATATCATGGACATATAAATTCTATTTACCATTAGAGAATCTGTCAGATTCTATCAGATAGATTATGTAAATCTACATATCTACAAATCTATCAGAATGGCCTAAAGTAATTAATGTTTGCAACATATAAAACCAGATGAATATACAGAGAAATGATCACTCTGTTGGTAAAAACATGAAACAATACGGCTACTCTGGAAAACAGTTTGGCAGTTACTTATAAAGATAAACACAATTACCAAAATATAAGTAATGATACTTTGGGCAGTTTTCCAAGTGAAATGAAAACTCATATTCACACTAAAACCTGTACACTAGTGTTCATAGAATTTTTATAATGATAATGCTAACTTATAATTAGCAATAAAAGGAACAAGTTGCAGATAGAACACAAAATTAAAATACAATAATCAATAACATTTGTATACGTAAACAGTAAACAATCTGAAAAAGAAATCAAGAAGGCAATTGAATTTAAAATGGCTACTTGAATATAAAATAACTAGATATTTTATTTTAT
>NC_045434.1:45501719-45575195 GCF_002776525.5 Piliocolobus tephrosceles | reverse complement strand
GTTCTCTGTATTTCCTGAATTTGAATGTTGGCCTGCCCTGCTAGGTTGGGGAAGTTCTCCTGGATGATATCCTGTAGAGTGTTTTCCAATTTGGTTCCATTTTCCCCCTCACTTTCAGGCACCCTAATCAGACGTAGATTTGGTCTTTTTACATAATCCCATACTTCTTGCAGGCTTTGTTCATTTCTTTTTCTTCTTTTTTCTTTTGGTTTCTCTTCTCTCTTCATTTCATTCATTTGATCCTCCATCGCTGATACTCTTTCTTCCAGTTGATCGAGTTGGTTACTGAAGCTTGTGCATTTGTCACGTATTTCTCGTGTCATGGTTTTCATCTCTGTCATTTCGTTTATGACCTTCTCTGCATTAATTAGTCTAGCTGTCAATTCTTCCACTCTTTTTTCAAGATTTTTAGTTTCTTTGCGCTGGGTACGTAATTCCTCCTTTAGCTCTGAGAGGTTTGATGGACTGAAGCCTTCTTCTCTCATCTTGTCAAAATCATTCTCTGACCAGCTTTGATCCGTTGCTGGCGATGGGCTGTGCTCCTTTGCAGGAGGAGATGTGCTCTTATTTTTTGAATTTCCAGGTTTTCTGCCCTGCTTTTTCCCCATCTTTGTGGTTTTATCTGTCTCTGGTCTTTAATGATGGTGACGTACTGATGGGGTTTTGGTATAGATGTCCTTCCTGTTTGATAGTTTTCCTCCTGACAGTCAGGACCCTCAGCTATAGGTCTGTTGGAGATTGCTTGAGGTCCACTCCAGACCCTGTTTGCCTGGGTATCAGCAGCAGAGGTTGCAGAAGATAGAATATTGCTGAACAGCGAGTGCACCTGTCTGATTCCTGCTTTGGAAGCTTCCTCTCGGGGTGTACTCCACCCTGTGAGGTGTGGGGTGTCAGACTGCCCCTAGTGGGGGATGTCTCCCAGTTAGGCTACTCAGGGGTCAGGGACCCACTTGAGCAGGCAGACTGCCCCTTCTCAGATCTCAACCTCCAGTGTTGGGAGATCCACTGCTCCCTTCAAAGCTGTCAGACAGAGTCGTTCGCGTCTGGACAGGCCTCTGCTGCTTTAGCTGAGCCCTGTCCCCAGAGGCGCAGTCTACAGAGACAGGCAGGTTTCCTTGAGCTGCTGTGAGCTCCACCCAGTTCGAGCTTCCCAGCGGCTTTATTTACCTACTTAAGCCTCAGCGATGGCGGGCGCCCCTCCCCCAGCCTTGCTGCTGCCTTGTGGTTAGATTGCGGCAGACTGCTGTGTTAGCAAGGAGGGAGGCTCCGTGGGCGAGGGACCCTCCCGGCCAGGTGTGGGATATAATCTCCGGTGTGCCGGTGTTACAGGGCAGTATTGGGGTGGGAGTTACCTGATTTTCCAGGTGTTGTGTGTCTCAGTTCCCCTGGCTAGGAAAAGGGACTCACTTCCCCCTTGTGCCAGGTGAGGCGATGCCTCGCCCTGCTTCAGCTCTCGCTGGTCGGGCTGCAGCAGCTGACCAGCACCGATTGTCCGGCACTCCCGAGTGAGATGACCCCAGTACCTCAGTTGAAAATGCAGAAATCACCGGTCTTCTGTGTCGCTTGCGCTGGGAGATGGAGACTGAAGCTGTTCCTATTCGGCCATCTTGCTCCGCCCACCTCCTCAATATTTTATATTATACCTAGGTATTTCTCTAAACATAGAAGTGAAATATCTATACAAGGAAAACTACATAACACTGATGAAAGACACTGGAGAGGGTGCACACGCACACACACACACACACAAAAAATAGAAAAATATTCCATGGTTATGGATTGGAAGAGTTAATTTTATTAAAAAGATAACACTACCCAAAACAATGCACAGTTGCCACTTAATTCTTTTCAAAACATCAATGACATTTTTCATAGAAACAGAAAAAATAATTCTAAAATTTATATGAACTCTCATAAGGCCTCAAATAGCCAAATCATTCCTGAGTGGGGCAGGTGGGGAGACAGCGAGGAGAAAGCAAAGGTGAAGGTCTCACACTACCAGACTGAGAAATTTACTATAAAATTATGGTAACCAAAACAACATGGTACTGCATAAAAGCAGACACACAGACTAAGGGAACAGAACAGAGAACACAGCTATAAATTCACGCATTTATAGCCAAATCATCTTTAACAAGAGGACCAAGAACATATAAAGAAGAAAGTACAGTCTTTTCAATAAGCAGTGATGTGAAGTATGGACAACCATAAGCACAAGAATAAAACTAGATCTCTATCTCTCTTCATACACAAAATTCAAAGTGGATTAAAGACTCAAGCCTAATATCTGAAACTATGAAACTACTAGAAGAAAACATTAGCAAAATGCTCCAGGACATTAGTCTGGGGAATGTTATGTGTGTAAGACTTCACAAGCACAGGCAACCAAAGCAAATACGGACAAATGAGATAACATTAAGCTAAGAGGCTTCTACACAGCAAGAGAATCAATCAACAAAGTGAAGAGACAACCCACATAATGAAAGAAACTATCATCTGTGAACTACCCACCTGATAAGGGATTAACAACCAGAATATATATGGAGCACAAACAATTAAATAGCAAGAAAAGCAAATAATTTGATTAAAAAATAGGCAAAAGTTCTGAACAGACATTTCTTAAAAGATGAGGCACAAATGACCATAATGTATATAAAACAATGCTCAATATCACTAATCAAATAATGCAAATAAAAATCACAATGAAGTATCATCTAACCCCATTTAAAATAGCTTGTATCAAAAGGGCAGGCAATAGCAGATGCTGGCAAGGATGTGGAGAAAAAGGAACCTTCATACACCTTTGGTGCAATGTAAAATAGTACATCTAATATAGAGAACAGTATGACAGTTCCTAAAAACTAAAAGTAAAGCTGCCATATGATCCAGCCATTTCACTACTTATCCAAAAAAGGAAAATATTTATTAAAGATGTATCTGCATCCCCATGTTTATTGCAGCACAATTCATGTAGCTAAACTTAAATCAAACTAAGTGCCCACAAAAGAAGAAATAAATAAAGAAAATGTGGAGTATTTACACAATGGAATATCATTCTGCCATAAAAAGGAAGGAAATCCTATCATCTGCAGCAAGATGCATGGAACTGGAGGGCATTATGTTAAGTAAAATAAACCAAGCATGGAAAGACAAATATCACGTCTTCTCATTCTCATATGTGGGAGATACAAATGTAAATTTCACAAAGATAGAGGATAGAATGGTGATTAGTAGAGGCTGGGAATGGTAGGAGATAGGAGAGGAATAAAAGGAAAAAAATAATATAATTATTACCACTGAACTGTACACATAAACATGGTAAAATATATTGAAATTACATAAAAAAATAAATTTTTTTTTTTGGTAAATGGTAAAGAGGGAGCAAGGTGGTTTTGGCTGTAAAATGTAATGTGAGATATCTGTGTGGTGATAAAACTGTTCTATATCATTTTCTATGATGGTTGTATTTATGACATGATAAAACTATAAAGCACTAAATACACAAAATGAAAAATGGTGGATCATAGTAATGTAAATATAGTGGTTATGACATTTGTCTTTGTATTGTGTTACTGAAACAGAAAAACTGAGGCTGGGTAATTTGTAAAGAAAAGAGGTTTATTTGGCTCATAAATATGATGCATGGAAAGTTCAAGACTGGACAGCTGCATTTGTGGAGGGTCTCATGCTTCTCCCATTCACGGTGGAAAGCAGAAGGAGAGTAGTGCGTGTGCAAAGGGATCATATGGCAAGAGAGGAAGCCAGAGTCTAGGAAACCAAACTTACTTCAATAGCAATGCATTTTCTGGTAAATAATCCAGTCCCATAAGAGTGAAAACACATTCATTCTCAAGGAAGGGCATTAATCTATTTATGAGACCCCCATAATCCAAATGTCTCTCACCAGGGGACACCTCTCAACACTGTCACATTGGGGAGGCAAGTTTCAACATGAGCTCTGTTGGGACAAATCATAGTTAAACTATGGACATACTGTACTGTCATTTTGTAAGATGTTGCTACTATTTGTACTCTTGATAAAGAGGCTATGAGACTCTCAGTATTATTTATTAAATTGCATTTGAGAGTGATGTGGAGGAAGATGGTCAAATACAAGACTCCACCAATTGTTCCCCCTGCAAAACACTAAGTCTGACAACTATCTACACAAAGTATCTTCCTAGGAACCAAAAATCAGGTAAGCACCCACAGTGCCTGGTTTTAACTTCATATAGCTAAAAGAGGCATTAAGTAAGTAGGAAAGACAGTCTTGATTTGCCAATGCCACCAATTTCTCACCCCCCACTGAAGCTATGTGGCATAATCTGTGTGCTTGGCAGAGAGACAGAAGCAATTGTGAAGCTTTGCATTGAACTCGGTGCTGCCCTGTCACAGCTGAATGCAGAACCAGTATGAATTCAGAAGATGCTCACCAATGGAGGGAGCATTTGGACTGGTCCTCGTCAGAGGAGAATCATCCATCCCAACACTCAGAGCTTGAGTTCCAGCAGGATTAGCAACCACAGGCTGGAGTTCCCTAGGGCTCTAAGTGAACTTGAGGTGCAGTTTAGGCCACAAGGATAGCAATTCTTAGGCAAGTCCTAGTGCTGAGCTGTGTTTGGAGCCAGAGAACTGAGAGAGGGCACCAAACCCACAGAGTCACCAGCCTGGGTTGCCAAGGAGTGCTTGTACCACCCCTTTTCTGGCCCCAGACAACAAAGTTTGTGGCTCCAAAAGAGACCACCCACTTCTGCTTGAGGGGGCGGGGAGAGGAAAGAATGAAGAGAATGATCTCTTGAATCTTGGAATCCAGGCATTCACAGTAGGATAGGGTACTGATTAGGGTTGAGAGGCCCCCATTCTAGGCTCTAGCTCCTGAACAACATTTCCAGACACACTTTGAGCCAAAACGGAAGCTGCTTCCTTGATGGGAAGGGCCTAGTCTTTGCAGGACCCATCACTTACTGACTAAAGAGCACTGGGGCTGTGGACTACCATCAGTGATATCCAGATAGTATGCTGTAGGCTTGGGTGAGATTCTGAGACATGCGGGCTTCACATGAGAACCAGCACATTCTCAGCTGTGGAGGCTATGGTGAGAGACTCCTGCCTGGGAAAAGCAGAGGCAAAAGTAAAGGGGACTTTTGTTGCACCTTAAGTACCAGCTCAGCCACAATAGGGTAGAACACCAGGTAGTCCTTTGGTGTCCCCGATTCCAGGTCTTGGTTCTTTGATGGCATTTTGGACATGTCCTTGGCCAAAAGGGAACACACTGCCCTGAAGGGTGAGTCTCAGGCCTGATAGCATTCACAAGCTGACTGAAGAGCCCTTGGGCCTTAATTGAATGTCAATGGTAGCCTGGCAGTACTCCACATTGGCCTGTGGTGGTGAAAATTTTCCTCCATGACTGCAGAATATACATTATTTTTTTTCAGTACAAGAATCATTCTTAAAAATAGAACATATGTTAGGTCACAAATAAGTCTTAATATAATAAAAAACAGAAACTATATCAAGCATCTACTCTGATCACAATGTAATAAAACTGGAAATCAATAACAAGATGAATTTTGGAAACTACACAAACACATGGAAATTAAACAATATGGTCCTTACTAACCACTGAATCAATAAAGAACTTAAGAAAAAAATTTTGAAGCAAATGGTAATGGAAACAAGATGTGCCAAAACCTGTGGGATACAGCTAAAACAGTAGGTGGATGGAAGTTTATAGTTATAAAAGCCTACATCAAATAAGAAAAAAAAAAAAAAACTTCAATAACTAATTATGCACTTTAAGAATAAGAAAAGCAAGAGAAAATCAAACTCAAAAGAGTAGACAAAAATAAATAATAGAGAAGAAATATATGCAACTGAAATAAAGAAAACAAAAGATCAATGAAACAAAAGTTGGCTTTTTTTAAACATAAAATTGACAAGCATTTAGCTACACTAGCAAAGATAAAGAGAAGACCAAATAATTAACAGCAGAGATAAAAAGGAGACACTACAGCTGATATGCGGCAAATTCTAAGGATCCGTAGTGATTACTTTGGACAACTATATGACAATAAATTGGAAAATCTAGAAGAAATGAATAAATTTCTAGACACATAAAACATAACAAGATTGAACCATGAATAAATCCAAAACATGAACATACCAATAAAAATAATGATAGAAGTCAACATAAAACAATCTCCCAGTAAAAGAAAGTTACAGACTCAATGACTTTACTGCCAAATTTGATCAAACATTTAAAGAAAAGCCAGTATTAGTCCTACTCAAATTATTCTGAAAAATAGAAGAGGAGATAATACATCCAAGCTCTTTTTACTAGGCCAATATTACCCTGAGACCAAAACCAGACAAAGACACATTAAAAAATAATAAAATAAAATTAAAATAAAATAAAATATAAAATAAAATAAAATAAAATAAAAAATAAAATAAAAAATAATAAAATAAAATAAAATAAAATAAAATAAATAAAATAAAATAAAATAAATAGCCTAGTGCTGTGACTCACATCTGTAATCCCAGCACTTTGGCAGGCTAAAGCAGGCAGATCATTTGAGGTCTGGAGTTCGAGATCTGCCTGACCAACATGGTGAAATCCTGTCTCTACTAAAAATACAAAAAACATTAGCTGGGCATGGTGGCGGGAGCCTGTAGTCCCAGCTACCTGGGAGTCTGACGCAGGAGAATTGTTTGAACTCAGGAGGTGGAGGTTGCAGTGAGTCGAGAATGTACCACTGTACTCCAGCATGGGCAACAGAGCGAGACTCCCTCTCAAAAAAAAAAAGAAAAGATTATTCATCATAACCAAGTGGGATTTATCCCAGGATGCAAGGATGATTTAACATATGCAAATCAATCAATATAGTACATCATATTGTGTCCGGAATTGGTGGGTTCTTGGTCTCACTGACTTCAAGAATGAAGCCACGGACCCTCGCAGTGAGTGTTACAATTCTTAAAGAGGGTGTGTCCGGAGTGTGTTCCTTCAGATGTTCCCATGTGTTCCGATGTGTCCAGAGCGTCTTCCTTCTGGTGGGTTTATGATCTCGCTGTCAAGAGTGAAGCTGCAGACCTTTACTGTGAGCGTTACAGCTTACAGCTCTTAAAGGCAGAGCATCTGGAGTTGTTCGTTTTTCCCGGTGAGTTCATGGTCTCGCTGGCTTCAGGAGTGAAGCTGCAGACCTTTGCAGTGAGTGTTACAGCTCATAAAGACAGCATGGACTCAAAGAGTGAGCAGCACAAATATTTATTGCAAAGAGTGAAAGAACAAAGGCGCCATAGCATGCAAGGAGACCAGAGCTGGTTGCCCCTGGCTAGGGCAGCCTGTTTTTATTCCCTTATCTGGCCCCACCCACATCCTGCTGATTGGTCCATTTTACAGAGAGCTGATTGCTCCGTTTTGACAGAGTGCTGATTGGTGTCTTTACAATCCTCGAGGTAGACACAGAGTGCTAGACAGAAAAGTTCTCCAAGTCCCCACTAGGTTGGCTAGATACAGAGTTAGCTAGATACAGAGTACCAATTGGTGTATTTGCAAACCTTGAGCTAGATACAGAGTACTGATTGGTGTATTTACAAACCCTGAGCTAGACACAGAGTGCTGATTGGTATATTTATGATCTCTAGCTAGACATAAAAGTTCTCCAAGTCCCCACCATATTAGCTAGATACCCAGTGCTGATTGGTGCACATACAATCCTCCCGTTATATATAAAAGTTCTCCAAGTCCCCATCCAGCTCAGGAGGCCAGCTGGCTTCACCTAGTGGATACGGCACAGTGGCTGCAGGCGGAGCTGCCAGACAGTCCGGAACCAGGCCTGCACTCCTCAGCCCTTGGGTGGTCTATGGGACCGGGCACCACGGAGCAGGGGGCGGCGCCCCTCAGGGAGGCCCGAGCCCCCTGGGAGCCAGCAGGCTGGGAGCTCAGACATGGGGAGGTGCAGGTCCCAAGCCCTGCCCTGCGGAGAGGCAGCTAGGGCCCCTCGAGAATTTGAGTGCAGCTCGCAGGTGGGCTGGCACTGCTGGGGGACCCTGCAGAACCTCCGCAGCTGCTGGCCTGGGTGCTAAGCCCCTCACTGCCCTGGGCCAGTGGTGCCTGCTGGCCACTCAGAGTGCGGGGCCACTTAGTGTGCGGGGCCTCCCAGCCGCGCCCGCGGGAACTCATGCTGGCCCGGATGCGCTGTATGGGCAGCCCCGGTTCCCGCCAGCGCTTCTCCCTCCACACCTCCGCACGTCCCCTCAAGCTGAGGGAGGCGGCTCCAGCCTCAGCCAGCCCAGAGTGGGGCTCCCACGGTGCCGTGGCAGGTTGAAGGGCTCCTCAAGCACTGCCAGAGTGGACGCAGAGGCCCAGGGCACTGAGAGTGAGGGCTACTAGCACATTGTCATCTCTCAATATCAAGAGAATGAAGGACATATTCCATATGATCATTTCCACTGATGTTGAGAAGGCCTTAAATAAAATTTAACACCCCTTCATGGGGAAGAAAAAAAAAAAAAAAAAAAAACAAGAAAAAACCCCCAGCAGGGCTGTGACTAACGCCTGTAATCTCAGCATTTGGGGAGATGGAGGCAGGTGGATCACCGGAGGTCAGGAGTTTGAGATCAGCAAGGCCAATACTGTGAAACTCTGTTTCTACTAAAATTACAAAAAATTAGCCTAGCGTGGTGGCGGGTACCTGTAGTCCCAGCTACTTGGGAGGCTGACATAGGAGAATTGCTTGAACACAAAACGTGGAGGTGGCAGTGAGCCAAGATAGCATCATTGCACTCCAGCCTGGGCAATAAGAGTGAAAACTCCGTCTCAAAAAAAAAAAGAAAAAAAAAAAAAGAAAAATAAAAGAAAAAAAAGAAAAAAGAAAGAAAAGAAAAAAGTTTTCAAAAAACTTGGCGTAGAAGGAACATACCCCAACATAATAAAATCCATATACAACAGACGCATAGCTAGTATCCTACTGAATGGAGAAGAACTGAAAGTCTTTCCTCTAAGATCAGGAGCATGAGAAGGATGAGCACTTTCACCACTGGTACTCAAAGTACTGCTGGAAGTCCTAGCTAGAGTAATTGGCAAAGAGAAAGAAAAAAGAGCATCTAAATTGTTAAGGAATGAATAAGTCGAATTATCCTTGTTTGAGAATGATATAAACTTATATTTAGAAAAACCTACACTCCACCAATAAAACATTAGAACTGATAAACAAATTCAGTAAATTCGCAAGATGCAATATCAACTTACAAATACCTATAGTATTGTTTATGCTAACAGAAAACAATCTGAAAAAATATCTTAAAAATAATCCTATGTCAAATAGCTACAAATAAAATACCTAGGAATTAACTTAAGTGAAGAAGTGAATTATTTCTACAAAGAAAACTATAAAATATTGATGCAAAAAATTAAATAGAACACAGAAATTCACATAATCCATTCCACGTTTAATGAATTGGAAGAAACAATATTGTTAAAAAGCTCATACTACCAAAGACAGTCTACAGATTCAATGAAATTCCCATCAAAATACCAGTGACATTCTCCACAGAAATAGAAAAAGTAAACCTAACATTTATATGGAAACACAGAAGATCCAGAATAGCCAAAACTATCATAAACAAAAAGAATAAAACTGGAGGAATCACATTACCAGACTTCAAATTATACTACAGAGATATGGTAATCAAAATAGCCTGGCACTTTCATAAAAATAGACAAATAATACCAGGAGAACCAAGTAGAGAACCCAAACTAAATCTATACACTTACAGTGAACTCATTTTTGACACAGGTGCCAAGAATATACATTGGGGAAAGGACAGTCTCTTCAATAAATGGTGATGGGAAAAGGATATCCATATGCAGAAGAATGAAACTAGACTCCTGTCTCTCACCATATTAAAAAATTGAATCAAAATAGATTCAGGACATAAATCTAAGACCTCATACTATGAAACTACTACAATAAACCACTGGAAAAACTCTTCAGGACATTGGAGTGAGCAAAGATTTATTGAGTAACACCCCATAACCACAGGTGACCAAAGGAAAAATGGAGGAATGTGATCACACCGAGTTTAAAACTTCTGCACAGCAAAGAAAATGATCATCAAAGTGAAAACAACCCACAGAATGGGAGAAGATATTTGCAAACTACCCATTTGATAAAAGATTAATAACCAGAATATATAAGGAGTTTAAACAACTCCATAGTAAAAAATTAAATAATCTAATTTTTAAATGGACAAAAGATCTCATAGATATTTTGCAAAAGAAGATATACAAATCACAAACAGGTATATGAAAATGTGCTCAACACCATGATCAGCAGAGAAATGCAAATCCACACTACAGTGAGATATCATCTCACTCCAGTTAAAAATGCTTTATCCAAAAGCCAGGCAATAACAAATACTGGTGAGGATATGGAGAAAAAGGAATCCTCATACACTGTGGGAATGTAAATTAGTACAACTACTATGGAGAACAGTTTGTAGGTCCCTTTAAAAATTAAAATTAGAGATACCATATGATCCAGCAATCCTGCTTCTTGGTATATAAACAAAGGAAAGGAAATTACTATAATAAAGAGATATCCACTCTACCATGCTTATTGTAGCACTATTCACATTAGCCAAAATTTGGTAGCAAGGTAAGTGTCCATCAACAGATGAAGGGATAACAAAAGTGTGGTACATATACACAACGCTATATTCTTCAGCCATAATAGGAAATTAGATCCTGTCATTTGCAACAACAGGGATGGAACTGGAGGTCATTATAGTTAAGTGAAATAAGGAAGGCACGGAAATACAAACTTGTGTTCTTACTCATTGGTGGGAGCTAAAAAAAAATTTAACTTATGGAGATAGAGAGTAGAAAGATGGTTATCAGGGGCTGGGAAGGGACATGTGAGGTGGGTTTTAGAAGTTAAGAATGGCTAATGGGTCCAATAAAAGAAAGAATGAATAACACCTAGTATTTGCTAGTACATCTGGGTGACTATAGTAAAAAAAAAATAATAATTATACATTTTAAAATAAGTAAGTGTATAATTGAATTGTTTGTGTAACACAAAGAAAAGATAAATGCTTGAGATAATGAATATACCATTAAGCCTGATGTGATTATAATCCATTGCATGCCTGTATCAAAATATTTCATGTAACCCATGGATATGCATACCTACTATGTACCCACAAAAATTGAAAATAAAAATAATAAATTGCATTGGAATCTGCTTTCATTTCTATAAACATTTGTATGAAATTGGTTTATTAAATAAACTAGAAGCACTCCCGTGCCTGAGCAGTAGCGAAAAGGATGAGTGAAATAAGATGAGATTTTAGAAAGAGACAGAGGGTCTGTGTTGATTATGGTTAGGGATCTAAATGTTACTATAAATTCAATGGAAATTTATTGATGAATTTTTAAATAAAAAACTTAAAATTAGCTGGGCATGGTGGCGGGCACCTGTGGTCCCAGCTACTTGGGAGGCTGAGGTAGGAGAATCGCGTGAACCTGGGAGGCAGAGCTTGCAGTGAGCCGAGATCGTGCTACTGCACTCCAGTCTGGGTGACAGAGCTAGACTCCACCTCAAAAAAAAAAAAAAAAAAAAAAAAAAAAAAAAAGAAACACTTTATTTCTTACTTTGCACCTTAGCGGACCATTTGTGTTTCTTAGGAAGGAGTACAGTCTGGGTAGATTAAATGATGGTAGTGATGTGTAATGAAGAAGATGTATTTGATACATTTTGGAAATATGATATTAAAACTTGCTAATATGTTTAGATGTATGTAAGGGTAAATTAGTAAAATATTTTTCAGTTTACTGGATTAAAAAATATGATGAATAATGATTACATTTACTGACTAAGAGACTGGATTGCAAATGGGGTTAGAGGCAAAACAAAGTAATTTATTCTCATGTAGATGATTTAATCTATGTTTATATGCTTCATGCTTGTGGGTGTTAAATATTCCTTTTCCGTATTTTCCACTGGAGTTTTCATTAGTATGAGTCAAATATTGCACCATTAGCACACAATTAGTATTAATATTAATTAATTGTAATTAAATCTACTGACTTTTAAAAAAATCAAACATCAATTATCTTGAAATGTAATTTTACATTTAAATTGTTTATATGTAAATTAAATATTTATCAGAGATAACTGAAAATTATCAAATTTTTGTTTCATTCACTGATGTTTTAAATACATTATACAAAGAACATCTGCAATAAGGTGGGCATTATAATAAGTCTTAGGAATGTGAAGACAATCTTTGCCTTAAAGAGCTAACAGCTTCTGCCAGATATAGTGATTGAAATTGTTTGTGAGAGTCGATTCTTCTAAACGTATTAAAATAAAGCAGAAATCTATGATACATTTTTATGTATTTCCAATGCCTGTAGCAAAAACATTGGGAGGTCAGAGACTAGGAAACTTATCACCACAGAAAAAAAGGCTGAATGAATGTAGAGCAGTGGCATAATATAACTACATGCCTATAACAAACAAACAAACAAACAAACAAAACTAAAAATACAACTTAAAAATGAAAACTGTGCTTTAATTAAATATTCTGGGTCAGACAACATGTGTAAAACATTTAAATTATCGGTAAATTTTAGACTTTGGGTATTTTATCAATTTTTTGTGGTAATTAGAAAATACAAACAAAAGGTAGAGCACAAAGGAAAACTTTTAAAATATTTTTATAGTTAACATGACATGAAAAAAAAATCTAAGATGGTTCAATTTGAAAACAATACAGTATTGATTCTATTCTCAAGCCTTTTGCAGACACAGGTTAAAGACCATTGCATGACAGCCATTGGAATAATACAGGTGCACACAGGCTGAAAAAAGGTAAAATGTGAAAATACTCATCTTTAAATCATGGTATCTAGCAAAACGTGATCACTTGTTCTAAGATCTCAAACACAAGATACTTAATGGATGGTGAAAAATATTAAAATGTAAAGTTATATATATCCTATCAAAGAAAATAAATAATGTGCATGATTTTGAATATGCTTTCTCATTATGCTGCTTCTGTACATATAAAAAATTGAGCACAGAAAAATATTTACTTACGGTTGTATAGTCACAAAACTATTTGTTCATTTTACTAATTCAACTAGTTGTCATTAAAAATTAGTAATAGTTTTGAAAATCTTTTCTTTTAATAAGTGAAATTGTGAAACCGAGCTCAGCATATAAAACATAACAGTAATAGGTTTTTGCATTTCATCAAGTCTTCAGGCAAAACATGTAATAGCCTTCTGCCTCAGTTTTCTCATTCCAAATGTTAGAATAATAAGCCACACTACATAATGCAATGGCAGATTTTTTTCAAGCATCAAAACAGCAATATGCCTGTAGGACGAAACTCATTTTCCATGGCTAAATCTATGTTATAATATACCAAACCAGAAAATGTATTAAATCTGAGCTGTTGAATCCATTGCTAGTTGTTTCCACATCTTGAGCAAGTTTGTGTAAAAGTCTGAAAGAAGAAAGTTTTGTAAATACACAATTACGTTATAAAGTCTTAAAATTATAATGAATCTCCGACTTTTACCCAATATTAAACAAAAATAAAATACAATTACAGTAACAACATTAATATAACCAATTACTCATGAATTATATATGTTTCTAATATATTCCTAAATGTCTTTTTTTAACCATCGCCAAAATAATCTTCTATCTGTATCTCCAAGATACAGTCCGATTCACTATGTCTTTTTATTTTTTATTTTATTTATTTATTTACTTTTGAGACTGAGTCTTGCTCTGTCACCCAGGCTAGAGTGCAGTGGTGCCATCTCGGCTCACTTCAACCTCCGCCTCCCGGGTTCGATTCTCATGCCTCAGTCTCCCGAGCAGCTGGGATTACAGGCGTACGCCATCATACCCGGCTAATTTTTGTTATTTTCAGTAGAGATGTGGTTTCATCATGTTGGCCAGGCTGGTCTCGAACTCCCCACCTCAAGTGATCTGCCCGCCTTGGCCTCCCAAAGTGTGGGATTACAGGTATGAGCCAGCGCGCCCGACCCGATTCACTTTTGAGCATCCTGATGTTTCATATGCAGTATGATCCACGTACAGCTTCTAGCAATCAAAATAAAAGTGATTTTACTCCCTTAAGCTCCATTACTGAGAAGGAGAAAAGCAGCCCCTGACATTCAGGAGCTGGCCTAATACTTCAGCTAGACTTCAGTGTTCTCCTATTGAAGTTAGATCTACAGAACATCCAATCAGAAAAGATCACTCTGTGACTGGGACAGGAAAAGACACCAGGAGCACTCTATGATCCTGACTGAGCAACAACAATAAAAAATGTAAACATTTTCTAAGACACAAAACAATAAAAATTTCCTCTCAGGGATAATATGAATGATTGACTGATGCCTACTTACTAATTATAGTTTACCTTGACCCTAGTCTGCCCTCTCCAGAGAGAACATTTACTGAGATACTCCGACATCATTCGACTCAATACAAGCTCTTGATTCTTTCCTTCTTCCCAGAAGTCACCCAGAAAAAGCCCTAATTTTATCATAAGTGTCTTTTCTAACACCAATTTCTGAGATGTCCCACAGTTGATGTTGTAAGTCAAGCAAAACTCCCACCTAAGGGTTTCAGAAAACTTAAGGTATCTACACTTACTTCAGAAATAAAGGATGAATGTATATATGCTCTTTTCTGAATAAATTCATCTCCAAGCAAGATCCAAAATATTTTATCCCTATGTTCATATGTTTTTATGATACCTTATATTTAGATATAAGCCTTAATACACATTTTTTTTTAAATCTTGCAAACATCAACTGATTTACTTATTTCTTTCTGTACACTCATTTAGTTTCTATCTGATAATAAGATATTTAAAATGGCATTTTATTAGATTATAAGCTTCTTGAGCTCAGAAACTGTACCTTATTTATATGTTTAGTTCGCTATGGGTTTCATTATTTGGTGCAGAATAAATGTTATCTGAATAAATAGATCTTAACATTGAAGTTATTCCATGAGAAACCAGAGCTAATTGAGCATTAATCCAGTAACAAGGAATGCAGAGGAGAAAACAAAAAAAACTATATAAAGGAATATAAGCAAATGTCAAACTGCTCCATATATTTCATTCATGCAAAATGAAAGAAAATAGTTTGAACTCATGTTAGTGAAACCTCATAGAGACAGCAGGACTTGAGATTTGTACAAATGTAAATGAGGAAGGAAACTATGACAGTGCTGGTAAAATAAAAAAGAAATAAGGACTATAATGTCATTCTTGGGAACAATGAAGACAAACCTAACTTAATCAGATGACTGGTTCATTCTATTTTCTAGTAAGATTTTCTGTTTATGGAAGTTGTTCAGCATTTAGAGTAATAACTTCAAATGACTAGATAAATATGACACAAAAATATTGAGTCAAAGATAGGAGGAAGAAAATATTAACTTATTATGATATATAGTCAGTATATTTAAGGCAGATTTTTGAACCTAAGAATTGCAGGAGAAAAGAGGAAAGAAAGTCAAGTGGATGACTGGAAGCAAGTGTAATAAATATTTGTTGAATATTTTAGTTTATTTTCTTCCTTGATGCAGAAGAATGTAAATGAACATAGAGAACATGAAAATAAAAAGAAATTGGAACACATAATACAAATAAAGTAATGATTTATTAGCACAGCTACCCTGAAAGCCCAAAGTAATAATGATTTGTTTGTTTCATTGGATTCTCATTTCCTAAGCAGCTTATAGTTTTAGAAATAGCATCATATATTTCTTAAATCACAGAATATTTACTGTTGGAAATCAAATTGGAATATTTGTACTATGCATTTGGCAATTATTTTTGCTCTGAAATTATGCTAAAATAATAATAAAAGTAAACACATATAACACAAACACAAATACATATACATATGTAAATAGACATGTTTATTCATACCCTTTTCGTGGCTAAAGTTAACATGTTGCTTATATCCCATATTACAAAGCGAAATATGAGAATTGTGAAAAACATTTTCCATTCTTGAAAAACACTCTGAAATAAAATACATAACTTATTCTCACCACTTTTCTAAATTTTAGTACAAAATTGTTGCTTTCTTTTTTTCCCCAAACGTAAGCTCTGTTTCTGAAACAACATTGATTACATGTCAACAATTGCAGTGCCTGCTTTTACGTTCCTACTTCTTCAGTAAAAATATATTAATCAATTCAATTTTATTCCTGTAGTAAAAGTGACCCACATTTGAAATTCTGACATTTAATACAATGACATAAAATTATATGAATAAATCAAAATTATAATCAAGAAATCACATAGTAGAAAAAATCAATAATATTTTTGAAGGTATCTTTTGTTTCTATTCTTAAAACATGAAAGAAGTGCATTTCCCTATGTTAAAATTATTTTAATTAAGTGTATTTTACTTTATATTGTGAAGAAGCTAAAGCTTATAAGTAGTATCCCAGCTTTACAAGTAGTATCCTACCATGTTGCCATTTTTTTCTCTAATGCTCAGAATTGACAATAAATGTCTTATTTATATTATTGAGTGATGAACTTCAAGATCACTTCCAAATTAATAATGCTTGAAAGGGAAATAAATAATGCATGTATGCATTTAAGTCCCATGTCATTGTTTTGATAATTTTCAGACTTTCCTTATCACATGTTGGCTTCTGTAATACTCTAAGAGTTGTCTGTACTTTCTTTCTAGGTCTAGTAATATTGCAAAGGCAAGGTCTTATCTAATTGGATTAACTTGTAGAAAATCAGAGAAAAGCTTTTGTCATCAACCGGGAGTTCTGTCCTCTGCTCTCAGGAATGTAATTAACAACTCAGGTCACTCCCTCATCTTTGCAGTTCCCCCACAGAGTTTCAACTACTGGCTGCAGCCTGTCTCTGGTCTATCAATTGCCACTAAAATGAACACAATTCACAGCCAATAACTCAAGACAAAGACAGACAGATCACACAGTTCAAATTTCACAATGCAGAGAGAGGGCAGAAAGGAAGATGACCAATTCTTAAGGAGTGTTAGAACATTGTATTTAGTATGGAATAAAAGTCTCTGTGAACCTATTTGACTAATTTCAGTCCTTGGTGTTCTATTTTTTTTTTTTTTTTTTTTTTCCTTTAGCTTTGTGAATTGGGATGAATAATAATGTAACATGGTTTACTAAAGGAGCATTTCAGAAGTTTGTAAAGAGTCTAAAACCAAAGGGAATTATATTTATTTAGGATAAGTTTAATACTTAAGACTAAAACTTCGCTAGTAGATACTGGGTAATATTTTATTTTTACCAGCACTAGATATTTCAAGCAATCTTAGAGATAAAAATTTGCCCAATTGAAACTGCTGAATATATCATTTTTCTTGTGGTTCAGAAATATCAATATCTTTTATTTTTTAAAATTTATCTAATCTAACTTGAACCCTTCTTTTAATCCACAATATACTTATCTTTCACATTTCTAAACAAGCAAAACCAGAATAATCACTAGTGCCACAAATTTGTCCCTACCCACCTGGCATTCAGAGTAGCCATAACAGCAAACAGAATACTTTGATATGGGACCTTATGTTTTGTATAGCATAGAAGTCACTGTGTGCTGGAATGTATTGAACCATACATTTTTATACTACTCCAGATAAGTTGCATCACCTTTATAAACATATATTAACGTGTATATCTATATCCATATACATCTCAGGGATTATTAAATTGTATTCAATATTTTATAGGGGCTTGATAAAATAAATGAGGTACGGTTTTGGATGGTGGGCTCTAGAGTCATATTGCTCAGAGTCCCATCCTAAATCACCCACTACTAGATGTAGTTAGGCTTTCTATATGTTCCTGATATTTCCTATTTGCCCTATACATCCCTATTTACCCTTTTGCATACTCTTTATGCCCCAGGAAAGTGATACTCAAGATGAATTCTGGAATTGGTTGCTTATTTATTTGAGAAGCACAGGGATAGTCTCCAAAAATATTTTTAAAAAGGTCTTCCCCTAACTATGCTTGATATAGCTACTGCTGCAACTGAACTTACAAACTGCCAAGTGCAGTGGTGTGCTGTAACTAGCTCCTGCCAGATCTCAAAAGCGAATTGTACCTCTCTCTTCTCAATTTTATTTTTAGCGATATCACATTGATAGCATGAAATTCACCATGGTGAGAATGGAATCAATGAAAAGTACAAATCAGGATTCTTTAGCCTCCATCTCAGGAAGTTATTTTTTACCAGTGCATACAATGTGTCTCAGCAAGTTACTAGCTAGCGCATTGATTACATTCGATCCTTCCTGTCATGGAAAGAGCAGTGCGTTGTGCCCATAGCGAGAATCACACTGCCAGTTATGGATTTTTTTTTTTTTTTTTTTTTTTTGCCTACTGACTTTGCTAACATCATCATTGTAGACTTAGAAAATGTCTTTTCTGTTATTGGATAATACACACAATGTTGTATTTTACTATGAAGAAATGTGCCAATAAAAGTAGAATCCACTGGTCTTTCAAAGAGCGCCATTAGCCAGAAGCAGTGAGCTTGACAGAAATGTTGAATGATCTGATGAGGACTCAATTTCATCCCTAGAATGGGGACATTCTAAAGGTTGGGGTATCCACAGGATGCAGTATCAGCATATCTGAAAACAAGAGTCAATATTTGGTGGAGGATTTCCTTCAGTTCAAAAATGCATTGTTTCAAGAATCAAAGATGTGGCCCATTTCACCAACACACCTCATTATCTCCTTCAAAAATTGTAATTTTTGTCCTCATGCTTTGGGGCACAATGGATTTAAAATATCTAGTATCCAAGGGTGAAATGCTTCAACCATGGACCCAGTGAATTAGAAATGTAGACAGCCTTATAGCCATTTGTGGCATTTCATGTACCAAATCAATATTACAGCACAAAATAATAGAATGGTTGAGAAAACAGAGAGAAAAGAATAAACAAAAAAGTGTTTTACAACATAGCATTATCTTTTATCATATTATTAAAACCTATTGAATATACATTTTAATTGAATACTTAACATGAGGGAAAATTAAAGCTTAGATCTATTAAATAATTTGACTTGTGTCACAAAGCTAATATTTGATTTGATGGTACAGTGAGTTGGAGACTGTATTGTCTGTTTATTTTGCCAATTTAGTTCCCTGTATACTACTGGAACCAAATGGTTGCTCAATAACTCTTTGTGGAATTAAAATTAAAATTATTGCTCTTTTTCCATGACTGAAGCAAAGTTTTATTCATTTTATTAAGTCATTGTGAGTGACAAAAAACACCTTAATAAAAGGGAAGAAATGATTATTTTAGTATGCTGTTAATAAATTCTAGCTGTGCCCTTACTCTGTTTTAGAGAAAATGTCACATGTTTAGTGATAATTCTAAACTATGTGAAATGGCATTTGCAATAATCACTATATTACAATAAATAACAGAAATTTTATAATAAAAATGAATGCTGCCACATTCTCTCCCACCTGTTTCTGTGTCATACTAGGATTGATGATGAAATATATAATTGAGCCAATATTACATCTTCTGTTAACCTGTGGTTCATTGCAAGCTAAAAAATCTTTTTAACTTCCCATCAGTGGCAAGTGCATAATGAAGTTCAAAATAAAGTGAAGCTTTTCTCAAGAGACCTTTTCACTTATTCCTCTCTAGCCCAGTATATGTATTGCTTTTACCATACAAACTTTAAAAACCCAATCCTATAATTATTGCTTATCAAAATCATGGAAGTAGCATGCTATTCTGTGAGCTATTTCATTAAGATACAAAATTTAGGTCCTGGCCAACTCATTATTGAAGATCTCATGTCATAATATGTTAATATAAAAGTGTTGTTCTCTTGGTCCAGATCTGGCATCAATTTGCTAATTGAAAACCTACTCCCTGAACTATGCCCTCTTCCTCCTCACTGGAATGGATGGTTTAGGAAACACGTGTTCATCTAAAAAGCTCTGGCTTTTTTAAGCAACAGAATGTTTTGCAGGAAAGGTTTTGTGTTAGTGTGGAAATAAGCTAAATTTGACTTGGTCTTCCTATTTGCTTGTTTGTAAAAAATTCTTTGATCTTCCAGTGATAACATAAAATTAAGTCAAGTTAAGTTGATATTGGGTTCATTTATGTTGATAGATTAAAGTTATTTAAATATAAGCAATACTTCGATGAAGCCAATTTTCAGTGTGACTAAGACAGGGCTTATGTCTAACAGACCACAAGAAAACAGAAAAACAAAACAAAACAAACAACAACAACAACAACAAAAAAAAAAACCACGGAAAGTTTATTTGTTTATTTGTCTTAATTTTTTTCCAAAATATCTTATTTTGTTTACCTTTAAAATTGAGCTGGGAATCAATGGTAAATATCACATAGGGAGTCTGGTTTTGGAGCGAGGTTGATAAAATTTAGATAAATCCTATGTCAGAATAGAAAGATTAAATGGAAAGTAATAGAACAGAAAAAGAACCATTGGAAACAATGATAATAAAACTACGATACATTGAAAGCCTGCATTGGGTCAGGCCCTCTAAAATAATATTTGGTAGATAATTTCATTTAAACCCACAGCAAGATTATCATTTCAGTGTTATTATAGCCCCTTCACTGTAAAAAATCTCCAGAAATATTAAGTTATTGACACAAAGTCAAAAACTGGTGTCAAAAACAGGATCTGAACTCCAATCTTTCTTAGCCACCAGGGGACACCGAGGAGATAGAAAAAAATGGAAAGTCACCAGACACCTTGCTTTGACTTACTGTATTGTTCTTAATTTTAGTAAACATTTACATGAAAAAACACATTAAGGTCCTATAGGCTCTGGCCTTTTCTTGCTCATACATTTGAGAGTAATAACTTGAGGAATAAAACCCTCAGGAATTCAATAAAAGTGGCAGCAAATCTGCCTGAATAGGCTGACTCAGGAGGTGCTTTACTTTGTGATAAATATTCCCTTCTCCTGAAAGAAATGTAAGAAGTTGTTCCTTGCTCCACAATAGCTTAATAAGAAAGGAAGTTATGAAACATTGTCACTGATCTCTCCCTAAAGTGGGGGCAGAGTGGTGAGGGGAGGAGCTTTTATAACTGTTGCATTATAAATTATAAAATGGGAATGGAACACTGCCCAAATGTATTCTGATAATACCTTCACACAATTTTTAATCACATCCCACTTGCATTTAAATAAAAACATCTTTAAGATACATTATGAAGTCTCCATTTGTAAAAGTTGAATAAAATTTTATATAATTTGTCTTTTTAAAAACAAATATAAAATTGTATTTATATGCTGTCACCCAAATTCATAACGTTAATGTTAAATTAGGTAAAGAAGTATTATTCAAGATACATCAGTGTGTGTTTCGATGTGTATAGGATGTAAAGAAGACCTATAGTCACCCCAGAACTTGGAACTTGGTCCTAGCGGTATTTTTTGGAAAAGTTGGTGAAAGAAAATTGATCAAGTAAAGAAAAGCTATTTTATTGGGATTTTATGGTATATATAATACTATATTTGTAATATTCAGTTTTGTTCCATGATGTTACAAACCTCAAAACACAACTTTTATAAAACTGAGAATTTATGAACATATCATGAAATTTTACATAGTTCTACTTCTTAAGACTGAGCAGAAAACTTCATGGAATGTCAAAGGAAATTTTATAATTTAAGCATGGCACGTGTATATCTATGTAACAAAACTGCATATTCTGCACATGTACCCCAGAACTTAAGGTATAATAATAAAAAAACTACAAAAAAGATTCCTACATCAAATTTAAAATGATTATGACTAATAATATTTACAGAGATATTTATAAATACTACATGTCATGTCAAATCTTCAAGTTAAACTCTGATGTAAATAACTTTAAATGACACTTTTTGTTATAGAAAGAATAATCCTCCCCCCACATACATACTCACTCAAAAAATGTCCATGTTAGAATATGTCACCTTACATTGAAAAGGGAAATTAAGGCTGTATGCAGATGGAAATAAACATACTAATCATTTTGCATTAAAATATATAGATTATCTTGGATATTCTACCTGCCCCCAGTGTAATTATAAGGGTCCTTAAAAGTGGAAGAGAAAGGCAAAAGTATGAGAGCCAGAGTGATTCAGTGTGAGAAACTCTGGACCAGCCATTGCTGGCTTTGAAGAGGGAGGAAAAAAGACACCGAACAAGGAATGTGAAACTAGTAAACGCAACAAAATAGATCCTTCCCTACAATCCCCTATAAAGAGCAGAGCTCTGTAAACACCTTTTTAGCCTAGTGAAGCACATGTCAGGCTACAGAACTGTAAGGTATTAAATTTGGGTTCCTGCAAACTACTAAGTTTGCTGTAATTTGTCACAGCAGTAATGGAAAAACAAACCCAGTAAGTAGGAAAGCCAACATTCCACTGTGGAAAACCTGAAATCAAAGTTTCTATGCTTAATCACTGCAGTGTGTGACTAAAATTGGGTATAAATCACAATGAAGGAATAAATTGATAACTGAAATTCTAAAATTTATATAAAGACATACGTTTTTGTGGCTATTTTGTGCTTTTTAAAATCATTTTCTTTGTATACTAAATATCATGGCTACTTCTACCATAACAATTGTATGACAATTGTACACATACGGAGTTTGAATACACATAAAGGACAGTAGATAATTTTTCACTAGGTGAATACGGGCTAAGATAAAGCTAGGAAGAAAAATAGAAGTGATCATTCATTAGTAGGTAAACATATTTTATACTATTCTAACATGGAATAAATTTTTAAACTTCCTGCTTGTTTTATTTCAGACACTTTACCATGCATCCTTATCTGCAAGAGTAACATTATTATATTTTAGAATGCTAGACAACGTTGTTGAATGCACATTAAGTTGTCAAAATAAAAAGTGCAGGAAAGAAGTAAGAACAATTGACTTGGTTTTAGAAAAATCTAGTTTCTGTTTAAATCTTTCTAATTAATAATTGTAAAATTTAAGTATATTTCTTAAATTCTCAAACGTAAAATCAGAGTTCACAATACTTTGCAGGCCACTTGACCTTTTTTATTTTGATCCTTTATGTAGGACCAATGTTAGGTTGAAATTCTGTTTCACTGGCTTAAAATTAACATGGCTGTAGGGCTGGTTTCTTTTGGAATATCAAGGGGAGAATCTGTTTTCTTGACTTTTCTATGATGGGTACTGTACTAATTCCTTGGCTCATGATCCCGCATTACATGATATTTTCTCTCTCTGTCCCCATTATCACATCACCTCCTATATTATAATTACCCTTGTATTACATCAGGCCCACCAGAATAATTCAGGATAACCTTTCTATCTCATGATCCTTAACCTACTCATATCTACAAAGTCCCTTTGGCCATGTAGTATTATATACAGTATTCACAGGTCCCAAGGATTAGGATGTGCATCATTCAGGGTCCTTATTCAGTCTCTTCTCAGGGTAATTTCATACCTGTATTCTTGCTAAGAGTTAATACTAGGACAAAAACAATATCTGGTTATTTACTCCTATATCTCTAAAAGTCAGGGCAATCTCTAGAATACAATGTAGAACTATTTATTGAATGAAAGAGTAAAAAGTATTGGCATGAATTAATTAGAATGACTAACAGATGAAAGGTATAAACTAGTAGAAGACAGGAATTATCTCAGACTTTCAAATACTTTCCCCAAGTCTAGAAATGTAAATGTATCCAAACAGAATTGTAATTAGCAATCTTAACTAATATCATTTGTTTTTTATTATTACTTTTTAAATTGATTTTATTATGTTTGCTTAAAGATGGATTCTCACCTTGTCATCAAGGCTGGAGTACAGTGGCATTGATTATAGCTCACTGCAGTCTAAATCTCCTGGGCTCAGTTGATCCTCTTACCTCAGTCTTCCCAGTAGCCAGGACTATAGGCACGTGCCACCATGCTCACCTAATATTTTATTTTGTGTAGAGACAGGATCTCCTTATGTTTCAGAGTCTCGTCTCGAATCATAAATCATTTTGTGATTATTAAAGTTAACTATTTCAGCAGTAATGGAATTAAATGACCCAAATATATGATTCAAATATTTGATAATTTTGTGATTTGTTTATTTTCATTCAGTTTTTCTCAGCACACTTGTAAAGTATAAATAATATTGTTTATCTCACAAAGATTAATTAGATCATGCATGTAAAAAATCCTTTGTAAATTGTATAATGAATAGGAAAATACATATCCAAATTTCTCTTGAACTTACTCATGCACATATATGATGTTTAAAATACACACATAATTTTAGTAGGGGATGGTTTTCAATTTTATGATTTCTGTCTTGGTTACAGAAAATGTGTCATTTGCAAGAAAAAAGTTGCTGAAAACAGTCGTTTCAGTACATCTGGATATATTTTTATGAAAAGTGCCTGTGTCTCATTATACCACAATTAACATTTGTTAATGAGTAGTGGCAAACGACCACTGAATATCTAAGTTAAAAAGACCGTTCTATTTCTAACTATGAGACTCAGATACTTATTTTTCTACTGAGTTATCTTGGATATATTCTGTATCCCAAGTTGTCCTTCATAGTTCCATTAGGACTTATGGAAATAAATATTGTACTCAATGGATATTTCCCACATATTTCTAACAATATTTTTTGGACTACACCAATGACAAAATCAGATTATAAGTGATGTAAGTATAATTTGGAGGCAAAGTCTCCTATATCCAGAAAGTCACAGTCACAAACACAGATGCACTTTAAATACCCCCATTACAATGCATTTGTAATGAATGATTTGAACATCTTGATGAACTTTGTCTTAATTGTTTTTTGCATGGGCATTTATTTCCTTGCATTTCAAATGGATCTATTGCTACATTAATACTACATGGTTGTGAAGAAGGTGACCAATCATTTTACTCGGTGATATTAAGATTTTGTGTTGTTTATAAATACACACATGCTCTTTCATCTTCTCACGTATAATTTAAACAAAATTATATCATGACAAGAAAATATTGTGTGAATTTTAAGACCTTTAAATCCAGATGTATTCTGCTAACTTGGTTTTTGTACTAATACTTTTAAACTGTTTTGAATTATACTTTGCATAATTAATTAGAAAGAAAATGTAACAACTGCATGAAACTAGTACTGAATAGTTCTAATTTTTTAAATTTAGATATCCAGTGGTAGTTTGCTTTTACGTAGGTGAAAATTTTAGCAGGTCAAAAAAAGTTGGGGTAATTTGGTAATTTAATTTTAAGTCTGTGATGCTGGGTGGGGAGAAACATTTAGAAATTATGGTATAATTGACCGGTGGTCTACATTATGGTATTATTGACTGGTGGTCTACATTATAACAAAACTTTAGCCAAAAACACAAAAAATCTTAGTCAATGGAATGGGTTTTGCTCTATTTCTATCACTAGCCATTTGAAAACATCACAATCCTAGATTTTTGAAATAATTTATATTTTGTAATAAAAATTATTTCTGAAATATTTTCATCATTCCAATATTCACCATAAAGTGCTTAAGTTAATGTACAGTGGGTTCTACCAAAAAGAAGAATTCATTACAATACTAATCTTTATCTCACAAATGACTTAATATATTGCCCAGTAGTTATATTCTGTAGAACTTACTTAACTTTTAATTATTAATAACACACTAATTTTCAAAGAGATAGCCACTCTCAGCACAATAATTCTAAGAAAATGGTCAAATTAACTAATGATATAGTAGTTAGTTATAGTAGTTATATGTCTATATGTATTTTTATATATAGACATATCATTTAATTTTATTCTTATCATATGGAAATCCATATATTTTGATGGTTTCTCGCATTTTTGCTAGCTTTATAAAACTTGCAGAAATTAAATTTGCCTATTGCTATGGTTCAAACGTTTACATCCCACTCAAATTCATATGTTGAAACCCACTGAAATGCATATGTTGAAACCTAATCTCCAGTGCAATAGTATTAATAGGAGAGGCTTTCAGGTCACAAGGGCAGAGCCCTCATGAGTGGGATTAGTGCCCTGATAAAAAGAGATCTGAGGGAGCTTCTTTGACCTTTCTGCCATGTGAGTACACAGATAGAAGGTGCATTCTTTGAAGCACTGAGTGAGTTCTCATTAGACTGAATCTGCTGGTACCTGGATCTTAGACTTCCCAACCTCTAGAACTGTGAGCAATAAATTTAAATTGTTTATAAATAACTCCTTCTAAGGCATTTTGTTATAACAGCCTCAATAGTCGAAGACACCTATTTTACAACTCTGCAAAGCATGTATCCCCAAATTTCTATCATTGGGCTGTAAAATATTAAAATGTTTTCTCAGCTGCATTTGTGAAATATAATAAAAGCACAAGGATCTAAATTTTATAAACATAATTTCAGGACTAAAGGAGCTAAGTATAAGATATTTCAAGGCCAGAAATCAAACTGACCTCATTATTTCCCTTTAGACATTTATCTAGTGGAAGGAATAGCCATGTAAGTTATCAAATAACTCAATTCTCATTTTTTTATCTAATTGTTCAGTTTTTATTTTTAAGTAATCTAATTTTTATAGTTTCAGGGAGGACATGTTCAAAGTAGAAAGGTTAGCCCTAGAATCTATTGTAATGTATCTAAAGGTAACATCAGATTGTGACTTTTCAAGTAACACATTATTAATGTATGTTTATAAAATATGAATAATTCTAGACATTAGACTTTAAAAAATAACTGTTGGTAATTAAACCAAATTAATATTTTTAATAGGGCTTCTTATTATATACTTTATTTGAAAGAATTTTTCTTCCTGTATATTATATTCCAAATCAGATACACTCAGATGAAACCATATTTAATATAAATTGTAGAAAAACCTATGATTATGAATGGCTTTGTAGGTACCCTTGAACTTTCATAAAACTTTACCTATTCTTAACACATTTATTGGATTTTACAGTTTAAAATTGGATCATATTGAAATTTTATTTTTAATTTATCCTTTCTATTTAAGAATCAGGTTGCTTTTTTTATCCTTTAAGTGTCTGGAATATGTATGGAGAAAATGGAAGAAGACGAAACAAGGAATAAAGCATTAAGAAATCATTACTATGGGACAAATATATCCTTTGCCTCTCAGAAAAAGTGGAGGGGTATTTTAACTCTATGACTTTCCGAATGAGTTCCTGGAAACTTCTGACAATAGAGGTTGGCCCAGTCATAGGATAATCTATGTCTTTTAGCAGTATTATTCATTTCTTCCTGTATAAAATAAATGGCATTGAATAAATAATGATCATTAGCAATATGCTACACTTTAATACACATATTTTCAAATCTTTCCCTGAAGCAGTGAACATTAATTCATACCTAGTTGCAATTATGTCAGACTTCCACTAATTTAAATTGAATTCACATGCACAACTCAGAATGATCTGGGAAGAGCTCCAAACATAACTATCTGTCAAACAAATCAAAGTTGTCTTCTACATGGCAATGTGTCTGGTGCTGCTGATATTTTTAGATTTCTACAAATATTCTAAGATTGCTAGATTAATTCTTACTAAATGTGAATCTTTAAATGTTACTCAAAATTTTATTTATGAGTTTTTATATTTTATTTTAATTGTATTGGTATATTAATAATCTAAAATAAATATTATTTGTTAAATTACAAATTTTATTAAAGTATTTCATAAATGGTAATATTCTTAATTCAGTAAAATTTTACCATGAATATTATTTACTTAGAAATTAAGTCAACAAATGACAAAATTTGAAACAGAAATAATGTGCATAAACATATTTATTATACTAATTTATGACTGTTTCTCATTATTTTCTCGATCTCCTTCTTTCCCTGATTAAATACCATATTCTATTGCAATCATTTTCTTGTGTACCTCTTTACCCCCTACGCTTGCTTCTCCTTTTACTCTATTCCATAAATGACAGCATTGGTAATGTTCTAATTGTACCCTACCTATCCACCAAACTTGAAATGGCTGTAGAACAACGCACAAATATGATGATTAGCTTTCACAAAACATAACGTCAATGAAAGACTTACACATTTTTCTATCAGTTATTTCGTTGTTGTTTTTTTTTTTTTTTTTTTTGAGACGAAGTCTCGCTCTGTTGCCCCAGGCAGGGGTGCAATGGCCGGATCTCAGCTCACTGCAAGCTCCACCTCCCGGGTTCACGCCATTCTCCTGCCTCAGCCTCCCAAGTAGCTGGGACTACAGGCGCCCGCCACCTCGCCTGGCTAGTTTTTTTTTTTTTTTTTTTTTGTAGTAGAGACGGGGTTTCACCATGTTAGCCAGGATGGTCTCGATCTCCTGACCTCGTGATCCGCCCGTCTCGGCCTCCCAAAGTGCTGGGATTACAGGCTTGAGCCACCGCGCCCGGCCTTCTATCAGTTATTTCAAATAGAAGGGCAATGAATGAATTGCACTTCTCTTTGCAATAACTATCTTCTTTTTAAAATTCATTTTTTTAACTTTTATTTTAAGTCCAGGGGTACATGTGCAGGTTTGTTACACAGGCAAACTGTGTCATGGGAGTTTATTGTACAGATTACTTCATCAACCAGGTATTAAGCCTAGTACCCATTAGTTATTTTTCCTGATTCTCTCCCTCCTTCCACCCTCCACCCTCCAAATGACCTCAGTGTGTCATGTTCCCTTCTATGTATCCATGTGTTTTCATAATTTAGCTCCCACTTATAAGTAAGAACACGTGGTATTTGGTTTTCTGTTCCTGCATTAGTTTGTTAAGGATAATGGCCTCCGGATGTATCCATGTCCCTGCAAAGAACATGATCTCATTCTTTTTAATGGCTGCTTTCTGTTTCATACTGTTTCTTCTTAAATCCTTCATACGTCACATCCATAATCCCAAGTTACCCTAAGCTAATAACCTTATTTCGTATTTTACTGGGAAACCTACCATTACATGTATCTAGCATACTATGGCAATCTATAGTCACATATTTGGGTTTCTCATTATTACTGTGAAAAATTGTCAGAGGTTCTAGAGATATGCCCCTTTTATTTTCATGTAAGTATAGGTACCCTTTCTTCTACCAGAGAATATTTTTGACAATTTTCCTCTCCTTCTCTATGCCATTAATTGTTATGCTCTCGGCTTTTTATTAGTTTTAAAACATTCTATTATCACTCTAAAATCTACCAACATTGTTCTATTTATAGTCACATTAAATGAAATTATAATTTCTCAGCCCTCATTTGACTTGGTTTATCAGCAGCATTTGATACAGTTGATCAATCTATTTTTTGATTGATTCACTTGATTCCAGTTATACCACAATGCCATAGGTTTTTCGCTTACCATACTCTAATTCTACTCAGACTGCTTTGTTAATTTTTCTGTTTCTCTGACCCCTACATATGGAATTGCTCTTCTGCTTATTTTTTATCTCTTCTATGTATATTAATTCTCACTCCTTCAGTTATACATATTATCATGGCTTAAGAAGCATCTCAAAATTTAAATGGCTCATACTGACTACCTGATCTTTCTGCCCTAAAAGAAAAAAAGAACAGTAAAAACAAAACCCTTTTTTATACTGCCTTTTACCATGACAGAAAAGATTAGTCACTATTTTCTAGTTACTCAGGCCAAAAATCTCAGTCACTAGCGACAACGTTTTTTCTAATACCACATATGCAATCAATGAGCAGTTTCTGCTGGCTCTAACCTTTAATCCAGAATCCAGGTAGTTCTTCTTATTTTTACTGTTACTACTTTCTTCTGTGCCAATTTCATTCACACGATTACTGCAATAGTCTTCCCAAATTTCTCCTTGATTCTACCATTTCCCTATGTTAATCTATTACTTTTGTTTTAATTATTAAATTGTTAAAATACAAAATAAAAATATTGGTACAGAAAAACATTTAACTCACATATAACTTAATAAACAGCTATAAATTGAACATTCTTATAATCAATACTCTGTTAAGGACATATAACTTTGCCAGCCTACTCAGGAATCTTCTCAATCTTTAGCTAGTTTTCTAACTCTGTGAGATGGCTGTGTAACAGACAGGCTATTTTCTTCTTAAGGATGCGATGGCAACCCAGGGTTTTGATATATTCATCATTAATGGGCCCAAGAGATGATCGATACAAAAATCACAATTTAAATTGACTATAGCTAGTCACAGTGAAAACAGTCAGTGAATTCTGTCATTAAGTTAATTCACATTGGCTGCCAATCACAGCAGGAGTAAAATACAAGAGGTAGCCAAAGCATGATGCCATAATCTTCAATCCAGAAGGAAGAGTAGTTGAATTGAAGGAATATGTAAGCCTAAAGTAAGGAAAGAACCATAGCTATGTAAGTTGATACTCAGCAATCTAGTTTTTCAACAGAGCTCTGCCAAAGCAATGACAAGTTCTGAAGAATGAACAAGCAGCAGGAATAACAACAAAACAAAGCCATCACTGAATAAGAAGAAATAAACATATTCAGAAACTCATACATGGGATTGTGTAGATGAGTGGAAGACAAATACAATTTACAATTTAAGGAATTTTATGAAAATACAGGTGGCTAGGAGTCAGTCTTTAAGTGCTAGTTTCAGTGAGTCTTTGTAATGACCCAACTTTGTACATTTTAAAGTTTCATGTGAAATTCAGATGCACAGTCAGTATTGAGAATTATTCACTTGAGAACACAGATGTTAGGATCAAAACTAATTTTGAGTCACTGAGTATCTCTTTCTCCACAAAATAGAGTAACAATAGTAGGATTCTAAATTGGTATTGTGAGACTTCTAGGGAATGTCTGCAAAGAGCATAATATTGTGGCACATAGCAGAAGAGCAATCAATATTGTCATTATGTTTATGTAGTTCTCTGTGCAAAAGGTTATCTTCATCTCTAGCATTTCTCAGTGGCTAATTATATTTACCAGTTTTTTTCCAAGGTAAATTTCAAGTTATGATCTAATGGCTGTAAATTTTTGTTTAAATAAATTTATGAAACTGTACAATTAATTAAGTTTTCAGAATTTACTTTGGTTTAGTTTTTTATGACTTTCAATTATGTTCCATAATGTGTCCTAATAAATACATTTTGAATGAATAAAATGATGCTTGAATGAACTCTGGAACTCTGGTTATTTACATACCATAAAAACATTTAGTATTTGCACTTCATCATAAGAATGCAATCTATATCACTGTTACAAGTATAGGTCATCAGAACCTGTAAAACATTTATTATTGTCTGTAATTATTATTAATTACATTATCCACTTGTCATTAGTGAAAAATAGACCTGTATTAGCAATTTTCTTTGAAAAGCTTAATGGTTAATTTCTAACATACATTCTTATCATACTTTGTTTATTTTAGGTTGTTCTTATTAATGTTTAGTCTTTTAACTACTATGGCAAATAATGGAACATTTGAAATTTGTAGTAGAGTAAGTAATATAGGTTCACAATATCATTTCACACGTAAGTAAACAGAAGATATCATTTACCTGTATCTGTATTTCTCCTTATTTTTCACCAAAGTAAAATGTATATGCAGAAAAGTGGTTCTCGTCATAAATGGACAGCTCACTGAATTTTCGCAAACTACACATACCTATTCAACCAACATTCAAATTATGAAATACACCATTATCAGAATGCCAGAAATGCCTGCTTGACTGCTTTTCAAATCTGTTTCCCTACATCTCCCACTATCTCAAATTCTTACAGCATAGTTAAGTATTTTCTTGTACCATTTACAAACAGCGTTGTGTAATGTTTGAGTCCTTAGTATTATATGTGTGTTTCATTCATATAGTTGCATGCATTCATTCATTATTGATTCTTATTGCTATAAAGTGTTCCAGTGGGTGGTAGATAATTTGTTTTTCATTTGACTATTGATGCACATTTGGTTATCTTTTAGAGCTACTCTGAATAGTGCCATTTTAAATAATTTATTATCTGTATTTTGAAAGATATATGTTCTCATTAATTATACATTGGGGAGTGAAAGTATTATCTTAGTATTAATTAGTACTAAGGTATACATTTGTTCAGCTTTAGATACTACCAAACAGATATAATGTGGCTATAACAGCTTACACTTCCATGGGCATATTACGTCTATTTTCTAATTTTTCAATGTCCTTGACAACTCTTGGCTGTTGCTATGGTCTGAATTTTGTGTCCTCTCCAAATTTATATGTTGAAATCCTAGCTTTGAAGATGATGCTATTAAACTTATTTATGCCTAGTGTTCCATTACTGTAACACTAAGTATATGGGAGTTATTTATATCCTACTGCTCAAGGTCATCACCAAGGTCAGATTGCAAAAATTCAAAAAATTGCAACTTCAGGTATAAATGGGTTAAGGGATGGGGCCTTAGTTGATAATTAGATTATGAGGATAGAGCTCTCATGAATGAGATTGTAGTCTCTATAAACGAAGCCAGAGGGACTTTGTTTGCCCCTTCCACCACACAAGAACAGAGAGAAGACTTCATCTATGAATTAGAAAATTGGCCTCACTAGACAAGGAATGCTCCAGGGCCTTGATCTTGGACTTGACAGCCACCAGAACTGTGAGAAATAAAATTTGTTATTTATCAGCTACACTATCTATATATAGTATTTATCCTATAAAATAGATATTATTTAATAAAAATGAAATATATTATAGAAGCCTGAGCTGACTGAAGCACTTGTCATATTCGTTATTTTACATCTAAGTTACACTAGTAGGTGTGCCATGGTATCTCATTATAAATTTAATTCATATTTCCCTAGTGACTGATGACATTGAAAGGTCATTGGCTTTCCATCTGCTTATCATATGATAGCCACTTTTAAGATACTGTGTTGTAATTCTTTGTAACTATTATTTTGTACTGTATTTTTTTATTGATTTGTCAAATGTGTTTCCATATTTTTGATATAAGTCCATGGTTGCATACATATATATGTGTGTGTGTGTATCTATATATATGCATCTATATGCAAATATTTTCTCATACTCTATAATTGCCCCGTGCCATTCCGATAACAGTATTTATTGGTAATTGAAGCTGTTAATTTTAATGTAATCTAATTCATAAAATTGTCCTTCATACTGGGTGCTTTTGTATTTGGTATAAGAAATATTTACTTATTCTAAGATCATTTAGAATAGATTAATTTCTTAACTTTATTTTAGATATGTAATGAGTTTACTTTTTATACTTAGAGGATCAATTTATGTCAATAACTGTAATATATGTCTGTGTGTATATATATGTGTGTTTGTGTGTGTGTGTATGTGTGTGTGTGTGTGTGTGTATATATATATTTGTAAATGAAGTGATTGAAGGCTCTGGAATTATTTTATCCTGGATGGATAATACAGTCAGGTGCCATGATTGCTTATAAACTATCACTTTTCTTTAATGCTACTGCATTAACAGCAGGACAGACTTTTACATTTATTAGGTAACCATATTCTCATGACTCTTTTCCTAGACTCTGTATACTGTGGCATTTATCAATGTGTCTAAATATTCATCATTACTTATTTCTTAATAACTAGAGATTTGTACAAAGTGTTCATATATGAAATATGTCTTCCAATTTTGTTATTTTTTAAATCATTTTTATCCTATTATTGAACTACTATAATTCCATATACATTTTAGAAGAGTTTAAGTAAAATGTTTTATCTGCTAAAATTTTTATTGATTTTTTGTTTTTATTTTTAATAGATTTTTATTGAAGTAAAAATACATATGTAATTTACCATCTTTACCATTTTTAAGTGGTAATAAGTACATTTATAACCTTTTGAGTGATTATCAACACACATCAATGGTAATCATATTTATATCTTTTTTATCCCTTTCATTCTACCCAACTGCCTCCCATTCCCAGGCTCTGGCAACATCTAATCTATTCTGGATTATTATGTAATCCACATTTTAGCTCCCACATATGAATGAGGATATATATTTGTCTTTCTCTGCTTGGCTTATTTCACTTAACATGATAGCCTCCAGTTTCATTCATGTTGCTATAAATTACAAGATTTTATCTCCTTTTACGGCTGAATAATATTCCATTGTGTATACAGACACATTCTTTATCCAGTTATTATTTGATGGACACTTAGATTGATTCCAGTTCAGCTATTGTGAATAGTGCAATAAACATGAGAATGCAGATACAGATATCTCTTTGATGAATATTTTCTTTCTTTTAGATATACACCCAGTAGTGGAATTGCTGGATCATATGGTAGTTCTATTTTTAGTTTTCTTGAGGAATCTCCATACTCTTCTCCATAGCAGCTGTACTAATTTTAATTTCTACCAAAGATGTATGAGGGTTTCCCTTTCTCCACATCCTCTTCCGCACGTTATTGCTTACGTTTTGGATATAAGCCATTCTGAAGAAGGCAAGATGATATCTCATTGTGGTTTGATTTACGTTTATATGATGATTTGTATGTTTAGCATTTTTCTCATGTAGCTGCTGGCCATCAGTATGTCTTCTTTTGAGGGCTGCTTGTTTAGATATTTTTTCCAATTTTTAATTGGATTATTATTATTATTTTGCTATTCAGTTGTTGGAGTTCCTTATCTATGCTGGTTACTAATTCCTTGTCAAATGAGTAGTTTAGAAATATTTTCTCCCATCTTGTGAATTGTCTCTTCACTTTTTGGATTGTTTCCTTTGTTGTTCCAAAGCTTTTTAGCTTCATAAAATCCCAATTTATTTTGCTTTGGTTGTCTGTGTTTTGAGATGTTACACCCCGCCCCCCCCCCCCCACACACACACACACACAATCTGCCTAGGCCAGTCTCCTAGAGCATTCCCCCACTTTTTTCTTTTCACATTATAGTTTCATAGTTTCAGATCTTAGGTTTAAGTCTTCAATCCATTTTGATTTGATTTTTTTTTTTTTTTTTTTTTTTTTTGTATGGTGAAAGATAGGGGTCTGGTTTCATTCTTCTGCATATAGTTATCCAGTTTTCCAAATACCATTTATTAAAAATACTGTCATTTTCCCATTATATATTCTTGGGATCTTTTTGGAAGATGACTTGGTAGTAAATGTGTGCATTTATATCTCGGTTCTATATTCTGTTTCATTGGTTTATATATTTATTTTTATGCCAATACTATGCTTTTTACTTACTATAACTTTGTAGTAAATTTCGAAATCAGGTATATGAGGCCTCCAGGTTTTTTCTTTTGCTCAGAACTGCTTTGGCTATTTGGGATCGTTAGTGGTTCCATATGAATTTTAGAATTTATTTTTCTATTTCTATGGAGAATGGCAGTGGTGTTTGGAAAAGGATTGCATTAACTCTGGAAGTTGCTTTGGGCAGTATTGTCTTTTTTGCAATCTGAATTATTCTCATCCTTGAACATTCAATATTTTTCAATTTTTTGTACCCTCTTTATTTTTTTTATCACATTTTTGTAATTTTCCTTCTATGGATCTTTACTTCTCTGGTTAGATTAGTCTAGGAATTAATCTAGGTATTTTATATTTTTTGGAGTAATTGTAAACAAGATTTCTTTCTCAATTTCTTTTTCAGATTGTTTGCTGTTGGTGTATATAATTTCTACTTATCATTATATGCTAATTTTGTATTCTTCAAATTTTACGTCTCGCAAATTTACTACATATATCACTTTTAGCAGTCACTGGTGGAATCTTTAGGATTTTCTAGGTATAAGATTATGTCATCTGCAAACAAGGTTAATATGAGTATTTTATTTCCAATTTGGATGCCATTTCTTTCTTTCTCTTGCCTAATTAATCCACCCAGAATTTCCAGCAGTATGTTGAATAACACCGGTAAAAGTTGGCACTATTATCTTGTTCCAATCTACAAAGTAAAGGCCTTCAATTTTTCCCTGTTCAGTATAATGTCATCCATGGGCTTGTCATGTATGATCTTTATTATTTTGAGATATGTTTCTCTCATGCCCATTTTGATGAGCATTTTAATCATAAAGAAATGTTGGATTTCATCAATTTTTTGTGTCTATTGCAATAATTATGTGGTATTTGTTCATCTCTCTTTATTCTGAAATAGTCTAGATAAAGGTTTGTTGATTTTATTTGTCTAGTCAAAGATCCAACTTTTTTAGTCGATATTCTGTATTGTATTTTAGTCTCAATTTGTTTATTTGAAGTCTTTCTACTTCTTTGTTATAGTCATTTATTGCTATAAAATTCTTCTTAGTATTTCTTTTACCTTATTTCATAGATTTTTATGTGTTACACTTCCATTTTCTTTTTGTTTCAAGAATTTTTAAAATTTCATTCTTAATATCTTCATTGATCCATTGGTCACTCAGAAACATGCTGTTGAATTTCAATGTGTTTGTGTATTTTTTGAGGCTCCTCTTGTTATTGATTCTAATTTTATGCCAATGTGTTCACAGAACATGAAGGACATCGCCCGCATTTTTGAGCATTTATATAGACTTGTTTTGTGGGAAATGATACAGTTTATTTTGGAGAATGCTCCATGTACTCATTTAAAGAATGTGTATTATGCGGCAGTTGGGTAAAATGTTCTGCAAATGTCAGTAAGACATATTAGATATCACATATAGTTTAAATCTACAGGTTTTGTTTTTGTTGTTGCTGTTGATTTTCTGTCTGGATAATTTCTATTACTGAAAGTGGGGTGTTAAAGTCTCCTATTATCATTGCATTGCAGTCTATCTCATTATCTCTCGTTAGATCCATTAATATTTGTTTTATACAGTTGGGAGCTCTGGTTTTGGGTGCATAGATATTTATAATTATTATATTTGCTTGCTGAAACTGACAACTTTATATAGTGACATTCCTTATCTTTTATTTACAGCCTTTGATTTGTAGTCTAATTTATCTGATATAAGTATCCCTACTCTTCCTTTTTTGCTTTGGTTTTATAAAATATCTGTTCAACCCTTAACTTTCAGTTTTTGTTTTTCTTTCTAGGTGAAGTGGGTTTCCAGTACAATTTTGCTGTGATTTGATATATTATTGCACTAAAGTTGTCAGTTATTTGGGGAAATAACTGGAAAACTTACAAGTGTGTCTTTCAATTCATAAAATGTACTTAATTATTTCAAATGTCTCCCTCAAATTTGTTTTTAATGTAGTGGACTTACATATCTTTAGTTACCTTTATTCCTTATTTACAGATATCAATAAACATTTGTGCATCATTTTCTATTGTTTGTATTACTGTTAATTAAAATTAAAATTTCTTTTTACATTTATTTTTTACTTTCATAAATAACTGGTAACATGAGATCTGACCTCTTAAAATACATTTAAGTATAGAGTATAACATTTGAAGATATCTAGGACTTTCATACTTTTATAGCTGAAAGTTTACTCTCATTAAATAGCAACTCCCCATTACCTTCCCTCCCTAAACCCTGGAAACCACCATTATTCTTTCGGCTTTTAGAAGTTTGACTGCTTCGATAACCCATATAAATGGAATCTCATAGTATTTGTCTTTCAATATCACTTAGCATATCTTCCTCAGAGTTCATCCATGTTGTGGCATATAACATGAGGATTTTTCTTTTATAAGGCTAAATAATATTCTATTGAATGTACATACACATTTTCTTTATTTTAGATATTTTAAAATTTATTTCAATGATGTTTTCTGACACTCATTGTAAAAGTCTTACATTTCTCATGTTAAATGCATTCCTAAATATTGTGTATTTTATACTAAGATAAATATAATTATTTTCTTAATTTTATTTCAGGTTGTCTTTGGTATTATAGATAGATAGGTAGATACACACACAGATAGATAATTTTTGTACAATGATCTTGTACACTGCAACCTTGTTGAACTCATTTACCAGGACTAACTTTAATTTTTTGTATATTCTTTAGAGATATTTACTATAAATATGGTTATATCATCTGTAGATAGAGGTGGTGTACTTTTAACTGTCTTTCTTTCTCTCTCTTTTATCTCTGTCATTCTGTCTGTTTTTCCAATTTAATTTAACTAGAATTTTCATCAACATCTTGAATAAAATTGGTAAGTTCAGGCATCCTTCAATATTAACAGAAATTTAAAAGAAACTGACTCCAACCCTCATGGATGACTTGAAGGGGTTAAAGACTTCAGTGAGCAAGTAACTAAATGTGTGGTAGAAATAGCAAGAGAACTAGATTAGAAGTAAAGCCCGAAGATACAGCTGAATTGCTGCAATCTCATGATAAAACTTAAAAGGATGAGTAGTTGCTTCTTACAGAAGAGCAAACACATTAGTTTCTTGAGATAAAATGTACTGTAAGTGAAGATGCCATAAACATTGTTGAAATGACAAAAATGATTAAGAATATTATATAAAATTATTTGATAAAGCAGTGGCAGGGTTTGAGAAGATTGATGTTGATTTTGAAAGAAGTTCTACTATTGGTAATAGGCTACCAAACAACATTGCATGCTACAGATAATTTTTTGTGAAAGGAAGAGCCAATCAATGCAGCAAACTCAATTGTTCTTTTTTTTTTTTTTTTTTTTTTTTTTTAGACTGCCACAGCCATTCAAACCCTCAGCAGCCACTACCTTAGTCAGTCAGTAGACATCAACATTGAGGCAAGACCCTCCACTAGCAAAAAGATTACAACTTGCTGAAAACTAAGATAATCTTTAGCCTCTTTTAAGCAATATAGTGTTTTAAAATTAAGATATGTTCATTTTTTAGAACATATCTTTTCTAAAAGATTTTATTTTTTAGATATAATGTTATTGCATACTTAATAGTCTATAATACAGTGTAGACATATATTTTTATGCACTGCAAAACCAAAATTTTGACTCACTCACTTTTTTTGACATCTTTGTGCAAATGGAATATTTGATGAACAATTGTTCACTCTCTAAACTCAGACTATTCTAGTATCTCAACGATTTCAAGTTTAAAAATAAACTAAGGTCTCTGAAAATGCTATTAAGTATATTTAAAAATCAATAAATTTTAAGGTATCTGAAAATCATAGTAAATATCTTTGAGTCCACATAGTAGGGTTCAAATGCTTTATTTAATGAAAATCTACTTAAGAACAAATTCAAACTCACTTTTCACAACACTCATAGCTCTTTTTTTTTTTTTTTTTTTTTCAAAAGAAGAAGGTGATGCGTGATGATTGCTTGCATCTTTGCCTTGCATTGTTCCACCTCTACTCCATATTGGAAGTCTAGGATTAAAGTCTTTAAATGAGTCAATCTTATCATTGATGACAAATTAGACATACTTGGAGATCTTTTAAAATGTGTAAACATGGTATCTCTGCACTTTCTTAAAGTTCAAAAAAAGATTTTGAAGTACATGTGTAGTTTAATATCACAAAGTTAAGCTACTGACCACAGAGATTAAGGTCCAAACATCAGGCTATACTCTTGTACTTTCAAAAAAAAATTGATAAATAAATAATCAGGTTTTGCAATACTAACTCTGGAGAAAATTAATAGTAACAACCTGATTATGACATAAAAACCAGCTGCAATTAAATAAACAGCAATTTTAAGGCCTCTCTATTTACCTCAGTTGTCTGATATATCACTCATTCACACATGTCCTCCATCTGTCCCGACCTCCATGAAAGGAAAATGTCCATTTGCTTGTGGTTCAGGCTGCAAACAGTAGGGCTGGATGGTCTAGTTTGCATCCCAGTCCCACTTCTTCATTCCTGTGAAATCATGAGTGAGATACCAGAATCACTCTGTGCTTCAGTCTGTTCTCTTGGAAATTAGAATAGTAGTAATACTTACCCATTATGGTTGCTGATTCAGTAAGTTGAAAAGTGGTTAGGATAGTGTGTATGACACCAGGGTACAACAAATGTCAGCTACTAAAGAGTTACTTCAGAATTACTGATTGCACCCTCCCAAATTTACATTTTAGTTTACTGAAACCACAACATTAAAACTTCTGAAAATATTTATTTGACTGAATAATTTGCATTAGCCATTACATCTTCATAATATATATTACTTTCCAATTAACATAAAAGTGTATTTTAGCAAATCTCTGTTACAATGCACCTATTTCCAGACCAGACAGCAGTTCCCTCTCCCTATATTTACTGTTTAGGGAGCTAAATTAGAAAAAGTACAGAACATAATATCTTGCAGATGTCACTAATCCTCTCAATAAATGGTATTTATTCTATACGTATTAGAAGCTCAGAAAGAAACAACGATATTCAAGGACAATAGTTTAAGACAGTGAAGAATGAAGGCACAGGGCAGATAAAATTTAAAGAGAAAACATGTGAAAAGTGCCTTGTACTAGGCCAAACACTGAGTTAAATAAATGGTAAAAATAAAGCCAAAGCAATCTACCCAACAAAATGTAACATAAGCCCTCATAAATCTACGCACTTGTTGAAAATTGTACTGCAACAATTGTGTGTAAGGCATGCATGCCAGGATAGAGTTAACGTGTGGCTACACTGTGGTAATTCTACTCTTATCTCAAGGGGTACCTGGAATTCTGTTATACACTCTGGGCCAGTAGAAAAATAAAATATACCAGCTAGTGACTTATAATATTTTAAACTAAAATCACTCCCAAAAGTACTCTGAATTAGCTCTTACTTACTGTTTATTGTAAAGGTGTGGATTGATGGTATGCACTTGCTTTATACAGTTGCATAACTGTGTAGCCTGGGTGTTACTATGTGGCCAGTGGGGAATAATAGGCTATTAAGTTGATATATACCTTGTTCCCTGAGTAGGGTGTGTCTCAATATCTTGGTGGTTCTCACTATGAAAATAAAGTGGATCTTGTGCTAAGGAAAGCCTTTGCAAGGTTCCCCTGGAATTCTTGGAAATTTCTTCTCTTTCTTTCCTTCCTTCTTTCCTTCCCTTCCCTCCCCTCCCTCCCTCCCTCTCTCCCTCTCTCCCTCTCTCTTTCTCTCTTTATTTCTTTCTTCTTTCTTTTTTTGAGATAGGTTCTCACTATAATGCCCAAGCTGGAGTGCAGGGGCATGATCATGGCTCAGTGTAGCTTCAACCTTCTAGGCTCAATCAGTCTTCCCACCTCCACCTCCTGAGTAGCTGGAACTATGGGCATGTACCACCATGCCCATCTGTTATTTATTTTTTTGAGGAGATGGGGTCTCACTGTGTTGCCCAGGCTGGTCTTGAACTCCTGGGCTCAAGCATTCCTCCTGGCTGGGCTTCCCAAAGTGCTGGAATTACAGTCATGAACCAATGCGCCTGTCCTCCTTAGATCTTTCTTTTTGGGTTTTCGTTCTTTTGCTGTACAATATTCTTAATCTTTATAAGTACACCCTGTCAAAACTCATGACTTTTTTCAATTCTACAGTCAGTTCCATTAACAAGAAGACTGTAATAATTTTTGACGACATAATATAAATTATGGCTATGGCTTCAGTTTAGGAGCAGAAAGAATAAAAGGGAGATGAAGAACCTCAAATGCCAGGCAATAATCCATTTAATTCTGGTTTGAAGCTATTCAAACACCGAGAACACCAATGGGAGAAAAATATATATCAAGAAAATTTGAGGTAAATCCAGAGCTAGATGCGTTATAAAAGATTTAAGCTCAGCAGAAACCAATCAAGAATGTGGTAGCATGGCTGCTTTTCATGCATTTGGCAAAAATCAAAGTAACTTAGAGCTGAAGGCTTCCAGGTCTATGAGTTACACTGATGATCCCGTCAGTAAGGATGATAGGGATGACAGGGAGACTTCATAAGGACCAATCAAAATAAGGAGATAGTTAATCAAAATTAATTTAAGTTGTTACATTGTGAATGATCTGTGCCACTTCTTGATGTGAAATTATTGGGCTAGATTTTATGTGTTGATGAGAACAGCGCTATTACTCTTTCATTTAATACTGCTAAATGGAAGAAAAGGTTTGACTTACTTATCAGCTTCAAAATGCTAATAAATGGGCAAATTGCTAATCTGTTGATCTGGATAAAGTCAAGGAAACATAAATTGTATCCTCACAAGGTGAATTATCCAAGTACAATCACGGATAGTAAACTGAATACTTTTTGGCAATTTTTTGTGTAATTATTTCAGTGTGAACTAGGTCAGGAATGATAGAGAGATAGCAAGAGCAACACAGAGATATGTCCTATATATCATGCAAAATTGAAGAAATCACATCTTATTTGGGGGATATTTCAAGCAATATGTATAACCTAGGAATAGTATGAGTGGTGGCAGAGAGGAAATGTTAAAATGTGAGATTATGAAAGTAAATATAAATACATGTAACACCCCAATTGAATATTTTACATTATGCTAGTAAGTTTGGAACTTATCAAAAGTACAGAACTTTTAGTAATGTAGTGATAAAATCAAATTTATTTCTTAGGAAACAAAAATAAATGTGTGATTGATATTAAAGTAGAAAGCAGACAAATGTTGACCAGAAGGGTCTCAATTTTTAAAATACAATACTATTTCAAATGAAACGAAGAGAGAGAAAAGACATAATTAAGACAGTAGCTATATGCATGGAAAGTTTAAACAATTTAGGCAGATACTGATAGTGTACAAACAATGGAAGCTTGTATTGGGTACATACAGAAGAGGAGGAAGAAATGAAAGACAATTCCAGGTGCCTACTTTGGAAAACAGATAATTTACTTAATAAGAGGAGTAGATTTGAGAATCCTAATATCCATTTTTGATTAATTAAGCACCTATGGTTTAACAGTTTAAATTACTCTTGTGATAAAACATTGAGCAAAGTATAATACTAACACAGTTTTATTTCTCTCTTGCAATAAAATCTAAGTTCATCCCAATGTGTCAGTAGAAACAGAATGTAAAAGGGAGACTGATAAAGGGATACTAAATTTAAGAGGTCTTCCGCTCTCAAAATATTTTTGTTATATTATTTAAATTTTCTGATCTCTGAATTTCTTGAAACTTTTGGAATTATAGTAAAATTTGAATTCATAAATATCTTTATATAATACATAGTGTTCTTGTAAAGATTGAGTCACTACAATCTAGTCACATGTTAACCTGACACGGTTAAATCAAATCGTTTTATTCAAATCATTTAGGTGATATTAAAGTCTCTGTGAAAATAGAAATTGAAATTACCTATAATGAGAAAGAGAGGAATTTGTAGAATAGACCATTTGAAGGAATGGAGAATATCATGGCAGAATATTGAACTTTTAAGAGTCTCTAAATTTACTGCAATCCAACCACAATGACTTCTATTGTTTTTCTCTCACACAGTATCCAAACTTGTTCTACTTTAATATCTTTATATTGCAATTCCTTCTTCTTATATTCTTACCACCATGTTTTCAAACAAGCTAGATAAAAGTGGGGATATGTAAAATATAACTTTATGTTATTCAGGTATTAGCTCAAGTATCAGTTCCTGATTACACAAGTCACACCCTCACCCACTCCTCCCATCTTGTGACATTCTAAAAATATTGCCTAGAAAGATAATGGGTACAAAATAAAATCTCTATAATTCTGTTAAATAACTGAAAAAAAAAAATAGGAAACTACATCTTTGGTTTAAAAAATAAGAAAAAAATTAGTTCATTGACACAGGAACTCAGTTCTCAGTGCATTTGGGGTATTTCATTAGTTGCCATTTTTATACACTAACATGTACTTTGCAGCCTGGAGAATTGTACAGAATGCAGGCTTTGGAAACAACTACATTTACGACTTAATATTGGCTGCAAAAAATAGAACAGTCTAGATAATTTTCTGTGATTCAGTTTCCTTAATTGCAAAAAGGAAGTATTTTTAATAATTTCATGAAAACTTAATGAAACATTTTATATGGCAGATATAAGACCATATATACCTAAACCTAACTTTAATTCTTTTCTTCTCTGACTCAACTTTATTTATAAATTGCTACACATAATTTAAAATACTATAGCCGCAAGAAAATTGACTCTTAAATTACAATGACCAACTCCAAAACAGAATTTTGTGAAACTCATTTTGAACCGGTGCTTTATTTAAATTTAACTTTTTATGCTTTTGTTCATAATCCTTTTTTCTCTAAAACTAAAAATATTTTCCATGTACAACTCTTACCATCACTGCAACCCCACTAAAAGATTATAAAGTCATTTATTCTTACACTTGAATAAAACATTTTAAGCATGTAATAAGAATGGCATATTTATAACACCAGTTTAATGAGACAATTTATAAATTAAGCTTAGTATGTGGATTAAAATTTCTTAGTTAATGGAATGTTGTCTGCCCTTTTTATTTGGAGTTGGAAGGTGAATGAGCTATCGTTTAGAATTGTGCAATGAATTATAGAAGCCAGATATTCACTCAAAAATAAACTAATGAGTTCTGTGTATAATCTATACTACTTTTCAGGCTAAATGCTCAATTTTCTTTGACTCATCTATTGGTTTAAGCACTAGCCTCTGGTTCTTCTCACAACATAAAGATTTGTGAAAGTATTTAAATAATATAACCAAAGTAGTTTAAAATACTCCATCACTTGAGAGACAGTCTCTTAGAAAATATTAAATTGATTAACTTGAAAAGGCTAGACTTGATGCAATTGGAAGTAAACTGTGTTTTAAATTTAAAACAACTTCATGTTCTCTAGGAATAAACTAAGTAATTTTCTTTAAGTCAGTAATATTTGTAAATACACTTTCAGATCATATAAGAACAGAGGAAAAGTCCTAAGAAATTATAAATGCACAACTAAAAATCACTGTGGGTGTTAATCCTGTTATGAATGAATTATGTTGGATCTTTCAGGTATGTAAAACTGAGTTTAGTTATTTTGTCATTGTTTAGCAGTGAGAGTGATATTTTTATTTTTACTATTAAATTATGATTATCATTTCCAATTGGTTCAAAAAAAAAATCACAGTGGTCTCTCTGTATCCTCAGGAGATATGTTCTAAGATATCCAGGAATAGTATCAAAACCTATATGTACTATGCACTAATTTCTATTCCTCCATCACAATTTCACAGACGATTAATTCTAACCATCTGTTTTAGCAACCTCAGTATATGATGTTTTTTTCTTTAATTGTCAGGAACTTTCACCTATTCACTTAAAGTAGCCACATTATGGCTTCTCTTTGGCACACCCAAATTGCCAGAATCTTGTACCTTTGGGACATTAATAAGTAAAATAAGGATTACTTTAACACAAGCACTGTGATATTGTGACAATCAATTTTATAACCGAGATGCCAACTCGGTGACTAACATGCAATAGCATGTGCAATGTAAATATGCTGGACAAAGGGATGATTCCCATCCCATGTGAAATGACAGAAAATTTTACCATGCCTCTCAAAATAGTATGCAATTTGCAACTTATTAATTGTCCATTTCTGAAATTTTCTATGTAATGTTTTTGGTGCACAAATGACTATGGGTAACTGAAACCATGGAAAATAAAACCACAGATAAAAAGGGACTACTGTGTACCTATAGTTTGGCTATCCTAACTATGCAAGAAATCACCTGTCCTGCTCAGAGTCAAACAAATTTAATTTCTAAAAGACTTACCAAGGAGCTTTCAAATAGCCATGCATTAAAAAAAAATAGATGAGGTACCTAACATATGTATTTTTTAATAGCAAAAAATCAAATTACAATGAATATGTGCATAGCAGGAGCATTTGCATTTTTAAATGAGTGATAATTAAAATAAAAAAACGAAGGTGCTTTTTGAATAAATGCTTGTATTTACAGAACACCTGGCTCACATTTAAAATTTTTCTTTTTTTGACATCGCACCGTCATCCTCAGGATTCCTCCTATGAACATGACAGATTTAACTCCAGAGGTGCAGAAATAGACAGTGGTAAATGCCTACATTTGATTAATATATGTATATTTTCTGGTATTTAGTATATTAAAGCTTGGTTAAACCAAAATATTATATGTGGATCAAACTATACAAAAGATAATTATTTTCTTCCTTTTTTCTCGCTAAGTGTTATGTGCTAAAATATTCATGTTCATCTAAAGATTTGTATTTTCTGACAAATAATAATGGCCTTATTTCAGGTGATATGCACATACTCAAAGCAAATTAAACAATTCAACCATTTAACCTTGAAATATACCTAATATCTTAGATGCAGCAATTCTACAGAGAAATATGTAACACCCAGGGAATAAAAGAAAGTACAATCATGCAAATACTAAAGTGTAATTCACTATATATTAAGTATATCTCCAGCAGTTACATTCTCTTTAGCTTTGTCTTCTTAATTATTTAGGAACTAATGTACTTCTGGTGAACACAAAAAGTTAAACAAAAATATATTCAGTCCCCATCTCACAAAATTCCACTAAAAATGTAAGGGAATATTTACTTAATGCATACACAAGGACAATGGAAATAGAAGTGTGAATGGCAGCTACAAAATGTAAAAAACCAAAAGAAGTACCTTTGATGAAAAGGCCATGTACTGCTGTAGTAGTTAGGCTAAAACAGGCAAAGCCATGCCACAGAGTTCTAGTTAACTTCAGGAAAGCTAAAGACACCAACTACCTTTGAAAGTAGAAGATGAATATAGGTCTTAAGATCAGAATAATAACTTAAAGTTTGTTTAAATGTTCTTAGATTTCCAAGTTTTTTCTTTCACAGCACAGATAAAAGCAATTACCTCTCCTCCACTACGGCATAAACTTAGATTTCTGCTGTGAAGCATTTATACCAGGAAGGCTATGGACTCGGACATTAGTATAGCAGGGATACCACACTGAAGTAGGAATACATGCTCAATGAAATGCACTATCCTGAAATGAGGAAAATATTTCCCATCTTCAATCAACTCTGATAAAAATGACAGCCAGATGTCAATACCCCAAAGTGGAACACTGGAGAACTCTTCTATGGGAAAATTATTAATACATAAAAAGAAAAGCTTACACATCTTAGGCAATGTTTCCCAAGGGCACAGATGAGATGGAAGCCTACTAGTTGACATGTTTTTATTGTCAATCAAAGAATATTGATATTGATTCTGCTTTTTATTTCTCACTCCTGAATATAACTGGATAGCTAAATTTCAACAGATGTTTGAGGACCGTCCATAGTAAGAAAAAAGAGGCCAAATAACAAATGGCAAATATAGGGAGGGGAGAATTCATAGAAACCAGAAAGAAATGTGTGGGACAGGAGGGAGTAAAGATAATGCAATCTTAAGTCTGTGAGTAATAGCCTCAGAGATGATATTTCATATGTGGAAAAATAATCCTTAATAAGGGACAATAAATACATATATTTGAAAATATACATATAAACATAAATAGAGATAGAGCTACGTAAAAGTCTTAGATATGGTTAAATCAAGCCAATTAACACATCCATCTCCTCACTTACCTATCATTTCTTTATGGTGAGATATATGAAATTGCTCTTATTTTAAAATATGTAATAAATTATTATTCACTATAGTCTCCCCACTGTGCAATAGATCTTAAAACATATTTCTTTTATCTGAAAGCTTACATCCTTTACCACACAGCTCCATATTCCTCACCTCCCTACCTCTCCAGTCTCTGATAAATATAATTTTACTCTCTACTTTTATGAGTGAGACTTTTTAATATTTCATGTTGTATGCATATATCAGAACATCACATTAGACCCCATAACTTTATATATTTAAATTTGTCAGTTACAAATATTAATAGAAAAATCTCAGAAATAAAAAAATGAGATGATTAAAATAAAGTTGAGGATAATCATAAGCAAATGATCAGGATGGTATTTGACTTCTCAAAAGAAGCAATTAAGTCTATAAGTCTATAAGTCATAGTGAAGCAAAACTATAAATATTCTAACAAAATGGTTTTGAATTATGTGGCCAATCAAATTAAAAAATTTAGGTGACATTTCAGGTATTCAAGATTTTATTTTACTTTCCATAATCCATTTGTAGAAGACTATTGGAGTATGAGCTCTATCAAAAGATTAATCTAAAAAGAGGAATAAATATGGTTCAAATTACAGGACATCCAGTATAAGACTACTAGGTTTTATGTTTGTACCAGGAATAATTTTTGTTAGGGATATTGTCAATGAAGCATTTTGCAGAACAGAAAATGTTCTGTCTTGACCTAGTGGTTAAAAGGATTTAGAAAAAAAAAAAATACTTGACTATACATTAAGACTTTAAGTACTTTAATGTATTTTTAGTTATACCTCAACACGAAGTAAACAAACCAAAGCAACAAAAGAAATGAAGATAGTATTAAAATGAATCTAATCAATATGGAGGATCTAAAATGTTGTTACTAACATAACTAGCATGCCAGCAGGATGGATGGGATGTTTGGAATTTGATGGGTTTCCCTTTCTCTTAACTTGTAATGTCTCTTTTCCATTTGACTTCTCTCTCTTCAATACTGCAGTCGACTATTTTCCAAAACCATAAAATGAAAGCATCAAAGGCTACATTTAAGGACAAATAACGACACCTCTATTGTATGTTTTTGAAAAACTGAGTCACAGGGAAGAAGGAATGAACTCTAACTCCTGATGGGATGAGTGGTATACAAAAGCAAAGATGGAAAAATCTGTTACTAGCTACATTTAGCCCATATGCTACATCATGTGAATACTGTGATGGCAGCTCATCCATTTTTACTGTTTACACAAATTCATCTCATGAATATTCCACAAGATTCTTTCCTCTCTCCCTCCCTTCTTTCTTTCCTTCCCTCTTTCCTTCCTTGTTTCCTTCTTCTCCCTCCTGCCTTTTCTACATTTCTCACTTCCCCTTTTTTCTCTTTCTTATTGTTTATTTACTCATTCTTTCTTTTAAATATGTAGCTTGCATCTTTTCCAACTTTGTTTTCTTACAAATAATGTCGTAATACTATTTTACGGTGTAATATTGTATACCTATGTCACAATGCAAAGTGATAAAATTATATCAGAACATATAAGTAGGAGGAAAATTAATGTCATAGCATATGTACAACTTCAAATTATTAGATAATGTTTAATTTTATCCAAGTTGCTTATCCAAATTTGTTATCACTTAAGCTCTCAGTGATCATGTGTGAAAGCTCTGATTCCAATCATTCTGGCTAAAGCTTGTTATGTTCAGATTTTTGTTTTCTTTTCACTATTTTAGTAGGTATGAAACATTGTTTATTGGCTTTAGTTTTATTTTCATAGTAACTGGTAAAACTGAGTATATTTTCATATGCTTGATGATAATTTTTGTGTCCTCTCTGGGGAAAAAAAAATATTCATGTGTTTTTACCATATTTTTTTGAAAGACATGGTATATCATCCCAATTATACTCTTTTCACAGGCATAAAAATTCTTCCGATTTTCTTTTTGGAATTATATATCCTTCCCTACTGAGCTAATATGCCAGTTTGATCATATTTTAAATATTTACACATTTAAACAACACAATGTTTTCTTTCCATTTCAAATGTAAACAGAAATATAAATTTAAAATGAGCCTTAATTCTCTCTCTTGAAAATATAGAAAGACATTTCCCTTCCCTCCTATTTCTCTGAGCACTTATTTTAGAAAACTTTTCACTCTAAATACATTCTCCTCTCTTTGAAATGTGTATAAATCCTTTTGAAGACTACACAGGACTTTTGCTAGCTTTGTGACTCAGGACTAGCTTTTTCAAAGACCTTGGAGTCATCTCTTTGAAATGCAAACATCAAGGAAGATAACACCCCTACCTTCCAGTTTCAGTGAAAGGGTAGAAGTCTAACTTTGTGAGTTCCTTGCTCCAAACTGCAAAACTATCTCCTGTTACAAAGATACAGAGAAGTTTGTTAGTCCTGTGGATAAAGTCAGTTACCTAAATAGATGGTCACTTCAATTGCTAGGTAAGTTTAAATAAACTATGTGTGACAAATGTTGCTTGTGAAGTCCTCTTACTTGAGGACCAGTTGTTGTTTATCTTAAAAACAGGTATGTAGTGGGTTGTATCTGCTTGTCTATATAAAAGGGTGAGATTTCTTTCTGTCTCAGAAATCTCTTAGTAAATTGCCTGTGGTGCATTGCATTCTGGTTTAACACCTATACAAAAATAAAACTGTTTTCTTTCTTTATTTTTTATTTTTGAGATGGAGTCTCGCTCTGTCACCCATGGTGGAGTGTAGTAGCATGATCTTGGCTCACTGCAACATCCACCTCCCAGGATCAAGCTATTCTCCTGCCTCAGCCTCAGAGAAGCTGGGACTACAGGCACCCATCACCACGCCCGTATGATTTTTGTATTTTTAGTAGAGATGGGGTTTCAACATATTGGTCAGGCTGTATGCCTTGTGATCTGCCTGCCTTGGCCTCCCAAAATGCTGGAATTACAGGCATGAGCCACCACGTCCGGCCAACTGTTTCCTTTCTCTACTACCCTTGTGGTAAGGTTTTCTGGACTGGAAGACTTTTACTTATATCTCCTCAACAAAAACATCTATAGGGCTCTGTACAAAACAATTAGAAATTAAGATAAATTTATACTTATGTATATTATCTGCTAAAATATGTGATGATCTCTCTTTTATTTAGTTATTTATTTTGGGGCTTGCATGTCAGTTTCAGTTACTGCTGCCCATAATTATAAGACCATGAGGCAAAGGATCTAACAAATTCATACCAATTTTTAGTTTCTGAGTTTTGAGAATGATAAAAGTTATAAAATTTTAGCCCACATCTCTTTTTATGAGGCATAACTTATAGAGACTTAAATGTACATTATGTGTTACATTCTTATAAATTGTTGCAAATGCATCCAGTCATGACACCCATATCCCTATCATGATAAATAGCAAAGGTTGAAAAACTATAATCTATGGGCTCGGTCAGGCCATTTACTGACATGTTTATTAAAAAATTATTGGAGCACTACTAGGTCCATTTATTTATGCATTTTCTATGGCTACTTTTGTACTAAAGAGTATTACCGAGTAATGCAATACACAGTGGTGGCAACAGAAAACCTATGGTCCCAAGAGGTTAAAATGTATACTACCTATCAATTTACAGAAATGTTTCCAGACCCCTGATATTTCCACAATGGTTTTTCATGCCCCTTCCCAATAGGTACCCAGTCAAAATGCAATCATCTCTCTTCTGATATTTAACCATAGGTTATTTTCACTATCCAAAAATTTTATTTAATTGGAATCATACAGTATTCACTTCTTTGTATACAGAATTCCTAAGCAAAATATTGGGATAATTAATCATTTATTGTATCAATAATTTGCTACTTTATATTATTAAGTAGAATTACATTCTAGGAATATATCACATTTTGTTTATCTTGCCCTGTTGATGGACAATTATTAAATTGTTTCCATTTCAGGTTACTATTTGGAAACTGCTATAAGTATGCAATTTTTTTTCTTTTTTCTTTTTTTTTTTTTTTTTTTGAGATGGCATCTCGCTATGTCACCCAGGCTGGAGTGCAGTGGTGCGATCTCGGCTCAGTGCAAGCTCCGCCTCCCAGGTTCACGCCATTCTCCTGCCTCAGCCTCCCAAGTAGCTGGGATTATAGTTGCCTGCCACCATGCCCAGCTAATTTTTCTGCATTTTTTTGGTAGAGACAGGGTTTCACCATGCTAGCCAGGATGGTCTCGATCTCCTGACCTCGTGATCCACCTGCCTTGGCATTCCAAAGTGCTGGGATTACAGGCATGAGCCACAATGCCTGGCCAAAAATGTAAATTTTTGTGTAAAATTTTTTCGGTTTCTATCATGTGCATACCTAGTGTAGAATAGTTCAAATAAGTTCTTATTTAACTATAAATTAAATACCAAATAATTTTCCAAAGTAGCTTCCCTTTTTAACATCCCACAGACAGTGTACGAAAGCACACATCATTTTATATCCATGATAACATTTTATGTTCAGGTTTTTAAATATTTATTTTACTAGTATTCTATCAGGTGGTTAGTATTTGATTCCAGTCTTCCAATGTATCTTTGTATTTTTATTTAAATTATATATCGTAAAAAATTAAGATAGTTCAATCTTGCCTTTTTTTAACCAAGTACTACAATCTATGCCTTTTCACCAGGATTTGTAATACATTTTTATTTTACAATAATTATGAATATGTTAGTATTGAATCTACAATAGTGCTTTTTTTTTCTACTTGCCCCATCTCATCTTGTTATTGTCTTCACCCTTTTAAAAAGGTTGTTAGTTTTCCCCCACTCACCCCAAAAAATCAACACTCTTTGAAGGAAGATGACAAAATTCACTTTCAATGACATAACAATTTGATGTACATAATACAGATTTTTAAAACATGCAAAAAAGCGGGCATGTTAAGTAGCAAAAGCAAATAAATAAAACCCAAAACAAACAATAAAGAAAGATGTGGTGGGGGAGATGAGACAAAACAGTCAGTAGAAACAATCATTGAGGTGACTGAGATGTTGAAAATTTCAAAGCCAGAACTTTTAAACATCTACTATGCATAGGTTTAAAGATTTAAACAAAAAATATACATAATGAGTGAACATATAAGGACTTCCACAAGAGAAATGAAGGTTACAGATAAAAACAAACATAAAATTCTAGAATAGAAAATTCAATATCTGAAACAAAGTGTCCAGTAGATGGTTTCACATCATATTGGATATTGTTGAAAATAGAGGTCAATGAACAGATGAACATATCAACAAATTTTAAAGCACAAAGAGAAAAATGACTTAAAACATATAAAAATGACTTAAAACATAGAAACATGTTTAAACATTAGTGACCTCTGGTATAATATTTAATGTTCCAATATACACATAAATATAATATCAGAAGTGAATAAGGGGAGGATTGAATTGCAAATATATGAAGATATACTGACTGATGATTTTCAAACTTAAAATGAAAACTATAAATTCACAGATTCAAGAATTCCCATGACTCTCCCAAGTAAGGCATTTCAGCATCAAATTATTGAAAGTGAAAAGTCAAGGGAAAACTATTAAAAACAACAAGCAGGGGAGGTTGCACTCTACATGAGAATTAATATTCAGAATAACTAATGGCTTCTCATCAGAAAAGGTAGAAAAACAAAAACCCTAAGACATTAGAATGCTATTTTTTTAGAGTACTAACATAGATAGACAGACAGACAGATAGATAACTATAAATCCACTATAAATATCCTTTAAGATGAAAAAAAAAAGTTACAAAAAATCTGGGAGTCTTTGTTAGCAAAAAGTCAGCCTTATAAAAAAATGCTAAATGAAGTTTGTTAAGATGTAAAAAGATGATACTAGAAGAAAACTTGAATACATACAAAAGAATGGAGATGGCTGTAAATGGTATACACGGGGATAAAAGACTTCTTTTTTTCTTTATTTCTTCAAAAAATATTTATATTATGTATTTAATTAAAATATGTAGCAATAATAGGATAAATGGGAGAAAAAAATGCAAGCATGTTTTTTAAGCTTTTTACATGTAAAGTGGCATAATATTAATGCAAGGCAGATTATGATAACAGCATATACTGTAAGCTCTAGAATATTCAGTAAAAATAAGTAAAATAAGAAAATTTAGATTAGAGCCAATGAGAAAAATTAAAATATTTAAAATAATTGTAATTTCTTGTTTCAGCTGAACAAAAATGATTAGCATGCTACTTTATTTTCTACAGAAATATAGTCATATTTAAAAAATAAACAAGCATAGCTGCAGAAAATGCACTGTACACATTTTGAAAGTTAATGGTATTTTACATGATTGTTACACCTAATCCCACCCAAGTATAATTTGGTGATACCGTGAAGTTCTCTTACACAGATCACTCTAAACAAAATTAAACATAAGCATTAGTATCCTAGAATATTAGAAATTCAAAACTAACTTTGATTTCTATCTATGATGAGTAATACTACTAACAAAATGGATATAATTTTGATTATGATTTCTAGAATTAAAGCTATATTTTTTGCTAAATCTGGTATAATAGGTTGTTTATGAAAAATGTTTTTAATATTCACCTGAATGTTACCACCAGGAGAGTTTGTCTAAATTTGGAATATATGTAGGTAAGTGCAGAGTTAAACTTGAGATAAGAGGAACACATAGTTAATGAGAGGAAATATTTGGTACCAAAAACAAATTTCTAAAATGTAATTCACACCTGTTGTCTAAAAAGAAATAAATATTTACAGATAAGTGAAAAGCTAACTTAGGGGAGAGAAAAGAAACACATAGTTTATGAAAGAAAATTTTAGTTCAAAAAATTTGTTAAAATTTACTTCACCCAAGACTTGTACTAAGAAATCTCTTGCAACACAGTTTTGCAGAAGCCTCAATCAGAGAATTCAAACATATTTTTAAAATATCAAGGGTTGTACACTAAAGAAATCTTAAAACTTTAGTAAGTCAGTTTTTAACAGATTGTCAACTTTCAAACATTTTTATATATAAAACCTATTAGAAATTTGTCACACTAGTTTTTTTAAGTATATAATAAGGTATATAATTTAGACATGTCTGAAAATGGAATGTTTGTGTAAATTAGCAGTTTGAGATATTGGGGGAGGAAAGCCTAAGTATGGCAAAGGAAAAAGGACATGTTATTGTTTACTCAAAGAAAGTTCATTATTGTTTACAAATCTGATGAGGGTAAAGCTACTCTCCTCCATTTGTAGCAATGGCATCTTGAATAGGTGTCATTCATGATCACATAGCAAAGAAGGAGAAAATATGATTGCTTTCATCTGTTATTAAACCACTCTTAGGAATGACGCACATAGGCCGGGCGCGGTGGCTCAAGCCTGTAATCCCAGCACTTTGGGAGGCCGAGACAGGCAGATCACTAGGTCAGGAGATTGAGAACATCCTGGCTAATACGGTGAAACCCCGTCTCTATTAAAAATACAAAAAACTAGCAGGGCGAGGTGGCGGGCGCCTGTAGTCCCAGCTACTCGGTAGGCTAAGGCAGGAGAATGCTGTAAACCCGGGAGGCGGAGCTTGCAGTGAGCTGAGATCCGGCCACTGCACTCCAGCCTGGGAGACAGAGCCAGACTCCGTCTCAAAAAAAAAAAAAAAAAAAAAAAAAAAAAAAAAAAAAAAGAAGAAGAAAAAAAGAAAAAGAAATGACGCACATATTTTCAGTTTATACCTAGATTGTTTTGACCCAGACATACGGCTCAACTGCAAAGGAGAAAAGGAAAATAGATTTCTGCATCCTCATGAAGAAGAAAATAAGTTTTTATATTATAATAATATTTCTTTTTACCAGTAATCAAATTATGATTTTGCAATTGGCAATTGAAAAAAGAACACACTCTAGTATTCAATGGAGATCAGATAACTAAAATTACTAACCCCGTATTATGAGAAAAATAAAAGTAAAATATTTTACATTATCAGATATTTCAGGCCAAAGGAGAAGCTTGAGCATTATCACCAGTATTATAAATTTGAGCCATGTAAGGGATAAAGTGTATATTAATATAGATTAACATGAGGATGATTCTGGGATTCAACAGGAAAAAGACGTTAGAACCAATAAATGAGAGCCTTTGGGAGCAATTAAAAGTGTATTTGAATATAATGATGTTTCAGAGGGGAAAAAATGTTTGCAGGGAAAGCCTGGAGTCATTGAGACCATTTAGAACTTGTTAGAGATCATCAAATAAAAGGCAATAAATATCTAACCTGATGAAATAAAATCAATGAAAGGAGGACAAACTTGAAAGACAATGAAGTGAAATTGATTTGAAATATTAGCCATGAAATCTGGGAATGAGGAAAGCAGCAGAGACATAGCAATTTTTATATGTTGTATTTGATACCATGAAATACTGTTGATTCTGTTATTAAAAAAACAGGAGACAAAAGGTATCTTTCAGGGAATGAAGTTGAGTTCTCTTTGGAATAAGGAGTTGGAAAGATTTGCAGGAAACAAAGGTGGATATATATATATTGAGGCAATTAGGACATTCGTACCTAGAACTACTGAGAGATTAAAACTAAAAACAAACCCTAAATATATGTGCCTTGTATTGTATTTGACATCCTCAGAGAACATGTTCTAACAACATGAAATTTGAGGATAAATAAGTAATGAGTATAAAGGAATGCTTACTTTTAATGTTGGACAAAAAAGGAAAGTCAAAGATGCTTTTGGATTGAATACTGTAAGTTAATATAATTAAAATCAGATATTCTTATAATTTTTACCTAGATTTTTGATAATGGTATGAGTCACTGAATAATATTTCCTCCAAAATGGAAATATATGATGTTGCTAATTCTCTGATCATAGGAGGCATGCTGAGTGAAGCACATTGTCCACACTGATCCAAAAATTGTTTACAGTCTTCTACCATAATGAACAGGAGTGTACACATATGATATACCATTTGTCCCACAGATATGTGAGGCCTTGATGTTCTGTGTTCAGTTACATTCATCCCAATAAAAACTGTAATATACTTTTTTATGACCATTAATATTACTCCATTTTCTTTCTGAACCTGAGTATTGTGATCTCTAATTATTTTACATAAAATTTTATAATTGAGGATATGTCACAAAAGAAATTAAAAGGAGACCTAGATAAATGGCAAACATAATATGTTCCTGAAAAGAGATATGTTTCAATCATAAAAGCTTCCACCCAATTAATTTATAAATTAAACACAATTTCAACTGGTATGCTGTTTTTTAAATTACTTTAAATTCCCAAATTATCTAGAAAAATAAAGAAATATTACAGGTAAGAAAAAAATGTTAAAGCAAACTTATCTTTACAAATATGAAAGGCTATTAAGTAAGCATGATGCTAAACATAGTATACATCTGAAAGAAAAACTTGATGGATAAATAGAATAATGTACATAAAAATTTAATGAAATCTCATTATTAAAGAAAAGTTATTTTGTAAAAACTATGTTTCAAAATAGTGGATGCATGAATCACTCAATAAATTATATGCTACAAGAAAGTAATCGCCTGGAAAACTGATAACACCATTATGATTAAGTAGGTAAATGAATCATTCAATAAATGGTATTGAAACAAGTAAATAATTGTTTAAAAATATGATAATTCTGTTTTTATCAATCTCATTATTAGCTATGCTAATTGCTATAATACACATACCATGAAAGTATAATGACCTGTGTAATAGCCCACAAAATTTTTCCTCATCAGAGAACAGCTTCCTTTCAGGTTCAGTCTATTTTAACCTCTCCCATACACAAGGAATTTGAACTGTGCTATACCAGTAAAAAAAGAACAGCGAGATAAAGGACAAACCACCAAAACTGTGGATTGAAGGTAACACACAATATTTTCGCTTGAGTTCCATCAGCGAAGTGTAGTCATTAAATCTAACGTATATGCAAATCAGCTACAATACTGGCAGGGAAATAGAGGATTTGTGACGTGGATTGTTGATGGATAGCCGTACCTATCTCTTCCTACACTGTATACCAAAATAAATAAAGAGTAAGTACATATTTAAATATGAACTAGAATACAATTGTATTTACATTTAGTTACTTTAGGATTTAGCCTTTTAAATATAATTCAATAGGTAAACTCCAAATAAAAACTGATCTATTTGAGTGATAAATTTTTTAAAGCTTTACATATAAAATAACCCGACACTTCTTGAGCAAAATTAAAGACAAAATGCCAAAGGAAAATATGTTCCATATATGACAAAAACTTGGAACATATCTACAAATATTCATATAAATCACTAGGAAAATTCAATACAAATACTATGAACTGACAACCAAAAAATGAAGGAACTTAAATAGTGAGTAGGAATATAAAAGAATACTGTTTTCCAGTCAAATTTGCGAAAACTTAAGAATTATAATACCTGGAGTTCCACTTTCAGTCATGATGAAGTTACAAAAACTGGATTTTAACCTCCAACAATAAAAATGAAAAGCTCAACAAAACATAGGAAACAAGTCCCTTCACACACTTAACAATAAGCCTGCAGAGGAATTGGATCCTTGAGAGGAACAAAATAGTTGAGCAGTGCAATTGTCTTTTGTCCAGAGGTGATTTCCAATCAGCGTCAGGGGAGCCACAGAGCACAATGGTGTCACTATATAAAGGCACAGATATCAGAATATGAAGCTAAGATGCCTAGAATGGTGAATCAGAGTTATAGGAAGAAGGATGACACACAGAGAATGAGCTACAGATGTCTGCTTAGGCACTCCCCTTCGATGTTTGCTGATCACTAGACTGTGCATGCATAGATAGAAATTCCACAAACCAGGTTTAAAACATGGTGGGTCAGGGTGGGGAGAACTGGCAACCTCAATAATTCTTGGAGTTCAAATAAGGTGGGAGAGAAGGCACATTTAAGCTACAATCAGGCAGAGTTGATAGTCCTCAATCAGTCACTCAGACATTTAGACTCCAGAGTTGTGACACTTAAGTGGTAGAGATGAGCTATACATATAGTTAAGGTTTCTCTAGAACTAGAATAGCAAAGCTAAGAGGAAATCTTAAAAGGATTAAAAATAATTTCAAAGCAATGCAAATGCTTGTCAAAATAAAGCTTCCCACCTTCTGAAGGCAAAAAAAGAAAAAGAAAAAAAAATAGAAATATAAGAATATAGTATCACAATGTTGAATATCTGATTTAAAAATTACTGCATAGGCAAATAACCAGAGATATGTGATCCAGCCAATGGAAACAGATTCAACCTTCAGAGATAACCTGGAACTAATGGAAAAGGATATTAAAGCAGATGTACCAGAAGAAAAAGGTAGAAGAATAAATATTGGAAAGGAGTAGCTAAAACTTTTCTAAATCTGACAAAATGTGTGAAGCCATAGATTGAAGAAAGTCAATGACCCCCAAGGACAATCATAATCATAAAATCACCATCAAAATGTAAACATTAAAAAAATTGTAAAAATCTTTAAAACATATTCTTATCAAATTATTGACCACCATTAATGGAGTGCTACATGGAAAGGTAAGGAGGCTGTTACTTTGGCTATGGAAAATAATTAGAGAGAGAGAGTACAAATGTCTGTATCTTGAACAGTACAGAACTGCAAGCAGTTCGGCCTATTGTGAGATTGATGCATAACCATTAGAGTGGAAAAATCAATGGGTTATTTGGTATACATGATTTATTTTGTTAGAATGGGAGTATTTGAAGACAATAACTCTTTTCTAACATAGTAAAATAATAAAAAGATTTATTATTTTATTGGTATATTTTCAAAGTATTATAGAAAAAGATACAAAAGATGAAAGTGTTTTTTTTTAATTTGCTACTTGTAAGTTTTTCTTAGCTCACAAATTTAAATGTTTGTCATAAATGAATTAAAACCTGAATTATTACCATATTATATAAATTTGGAAGACATCAAAATGCATCATATGCTTCCTCCAGAAACATCCAGATGCATCAAACTTAACTTGGGCATCTTGCTAAGCCAAGTGTAATTATATTAAAAATACATAGTTTCTACAGAAATATGCATATGCATATTTCCATGATCATTATACTAGGGTTCTCTAGAGGGACAGAGTTAATAGAATAAATGTATACATAAAAGGGAGTTTATTAAGGAGTATTGACTCACATGATCACAAGGTGAAATCCCACAATAGGCCATCTGCAAGCTGAGGAGCAAAAAAGCCAGTTTGAGTCCCAAAACCTCAAAAATAGGGAAGCCAACAGTGCAGTCTTCAGTCTGTGGTTGAAGAGTCCCAAAGAGTCCAAGAGTCCCAAAGCTGAAGAACTTGGAGTCCAATTTTGAGGGCAGGAAGCATGCAGCATGGGGAAAGATGGAGGCTGGAAGAGCCAGTTTATTCCTTCAACGTTTCTCTTAAAGATATGTTCATTCATAACTTTCATTATTATCTATTTTATCTTTGCTGCACTGGCAGCTGATTAGATGGTGCCCACCCAGATTGAGGGCGGATCGGCTTTTCCCAGCCCACTGACTCAAATGTTAACCTCCTTTGACGACATCCTCTCAGACACACCCAAGAAGAATACTTGGCATCATTCAATCCAATCAAGTTGACACTCAGTAGTACCCATCACAGCCATGAAACATAAGCCAACATAGTAAACTTCAAGATAATTTTAACACTGTAATTTTTGACTTATATACCATGTTAGCAGTATTAATGCCAAATTTCTAAAGCAGGTAACGTTTCATGACAAATTATCTCTATATATCTTGAACTTTGTGATTTTTTCTTTCTCTTTGAAAGTTAAGGATTTTACCAGTATTTGTCTAATTTTTTCTTTTAAATTATTTTCACTGGATTACCATGAACATTTCAATGGGCACATTCAAATCTTTCTTCAGGTAAAAGAAATTTGTTTCTATTATTGGTTTTGTTATTTCCTCATATTGCTCCATTTTTCTTTTTATGGAACTTTTATTATTCATCTGATGTCTCTTCTATCTTTCATTCATATCTCTTAATATTTCATTATTTTATCTTGTTTTAATTTGCTATTATCATTACATATTTCTTTGTCTTCCAAGCAATTGTTTTCAAAAGTAAATATTACTTTTTTCAATGTACCTAGTAAGTTTTTATATATGAAATACGGTTTGCATTACAAAATTTTTCTATCTTTGTTGTTTGTGTGTGTGTATGCACATGTGTACACTCCAACTGAATTTTCCAGTGGGTTTTTCTATTTTGTTGCTAGCTCCTTTATCTGATTTGCCTTTTAGTGTCACTTCAGCAGGAGGAATATGTTCAAGGCTTCAATGCTGCCATCAGCTTTTGAACCCTGACTCACTTTTTAAAATTATTTTCCTTTTCCTTTATATATTATATCTTCCCTGTATCCCAGAAATCACTTTTGCTTGAGGTACTATTACATGCAAATAGTTATTAAATGGAATAGTAATTTCTGCTCTTAACAAATTTCTATAAACACACATACACAGAAAAAAAAACTCTCTTCTGGATAGTCAGTTTACTCCAATGAAAGAAGAGACTTCTTCCTACCATTCTGTCTAGGAACAACTTCACCTGCAAATGCAGATTGCTTCTGTGTTCTTAAGGATCAGAGAGCAAGGAAAGCTTCTCATTATCCCATAAGTGTGCTGGGACAGGCCTTTCAGAAGCTGACTCATAAGTATATTCAGATAAGAAATCTGAGTCCACAGTCACCATGTCAAACACTTAATCTATTCTCCTCTTCCCCATTTCTCAGCAGAGTACATTTCTCAGACTATAGAGTTCCAGTTTACATACATTGCCTCAGCCTCTCCAGAGTTACCTTGAGTGAAGTTGTAAGTTGAGTACTTCAAAGAATAATCAGACGTCATTTTTTCAAGACTGATTCAAGCCTCTTTCCCTCCCTCCCTCCTTGCCTCCCTCCCTCCCTCACCCCTCTCTCTTTCTTTCTTTTCTTTCTTTCCTTTTTTCTTTCTTTCTTTCTTTTCTTTCTTTCTTTCTCTTTCTTTCTTTCTTTCTCTTTTCTCTCTCCTTCTCTCTCCTTCCTTCCTTCCTTCCTTCCTTCCTTCCTTCCTTCCTTCCTTCCTTCCTTCCTTCCTTCCTTCCTTCCTTCCTTCCCTCCTTCCTTCCTTCCCTCCCTCCCTCCTTCCTTTCCCTTGTTCAGATGCACAGAGAACACGTTACTGAGATACAGGCAGCTAGATAATAGCACCAATAATTTTGCAACCTAAATTATTTTTATCAGTTTGTTAAATGAAAAAGCCCACTTCCCATTCAAACATTTTTTGAAAAAAATGCTGATAATACCTTATATCATTAAATTTACTCATCCCTATTTCAAAATTTTCAAGAAATAATAAATCCACCTATTTTTCATAATTAAATCTTAAATTATATGCTATGTTATTTTCAGAGTCTATGTGTATACAGATTATAAATAAAATAAATTATTTTGATTGACTAGGCTGATTGATTTTATCAGAAATGAAAAAATTAGCCTGATCTTATTTGCCTGATTTTGAGTTGATATATCTGTTTATACCGCACATTTGGCTGACTGAACTTGATGCCAAAAAAAAAAAAAAAAAAAAACCCGTCTCCTGTTTGTACATTTATATGAAAGTATACTTGACTGTGCAAAGCATTTTAAATAACATATTTCTCAAATTTAAAGCCATAAAAAGCCATAACACTTTAATTCAATTATCTTGAAATCTGGTTGGTATTTTGTTTTGAAATGTAATTGAATTTAATTCCATATCTGATCATTGACTTAATGGTGATACACTCTATCCTTTTCAGATAAAATTAACACTCTGAGAAATGTACATTTTATAAAGCCCTGACAGTTTAAATTCAGTTACTATAATGTTAACACAAATTGAATTTTTAAAATAACCATACTGTGATGAGAAAGGCCATTTGAAATTCTGTGGCATGTAGTTATTTTTAAAAGAAGTTTAAGGGTTCAGAAATGAGTAGCATAAAGTATAGAAATTACCTTCTTTACACTAAATGTTAAAAATTTTAAAGGTTTAAGATGTAGAACTTGCATTTTTCTTAACCTTTTGAATGAATTTCTCTAAATATCAGTTATATTATTAGCATTAAAACAAACATCTTCTCCTTAAAAACAAAGCATTTTATTTCTAAGCATCTAATCAAATCTAAAGGAAAGTGTGCAATAAGTTGATTGATTTTGACCACAACCAATCACCTCATTTTCTCCTTAATCTTTAAGGATTTTAAGATAAAGATACATTTATAGATGTTATAAGAGAAAATCATAATACAAAATTGAGTATATAGGGAGATCTAGCAGGAAATTACAGAATGACAGCTGCCTGCACCTACACATATACAAGTCTAAATTAGCACTTCAAACATAATTATCCTGTTTGATTTTCTCATTTTCATTTTAGATTATACCTATGACCACATTACTTTTTTTCTGTAAATAGTTTTTTTCTTTTTACCAACTCCCCACCTCTTCCATTTGCTATATGAAGCTGACAATCCTCTTAAATTTTTGTATTGCTTCTCTCTGCTTCATTGCAATATTTCAGATACATAAGTCCATGATAAATTCCATCCTCCATCTCAGTCCAGGGTCTAATCATCTGCTGGAGGATTATTGCTATAATCTTCAACTGACCAGCTGGTCCTGCATGTTTTCCAGTCTTTCTATTCTTCAAACCATTTAAACAACATACTCACTTCCCACCAAAACACATTTATATTCTGACGTTGCTTTTCAAGGCCTTAAATTCATACTACACAATACTTAATCTATCACCAGTACATTGTTAGAAACAAACATCTTATCTTTGCTGTATATATTAATTGAAAAGTTGCTCTACTCAAATTGGTTTATACTGCTCTTAAATACAAAGGTAAAGATTTATTTAAATTAAAAAAGCAGAAATCCTGACAATTCAGAGTGCACCTCAAATAATTAGATATAAATTAATTTATTAAAAAAACTAGATTTAAATATAGGAGTGTTAGAATTCCCATAAAATTGAGAAAATTTACTATAAATGCCTTTTACCAAAGATGAATAACCAGAAGCCAAGAGAGGTTGTTGAGTTTTTAAAAGGTTATAGAGCTTGGGGTTAACAGCATAGTTAGAATCATTGATTGTCTGGCTCTCATTGGAGCCCTGAATTTGAAGACAATCAACAAACTGTAAAGAAATCATCAAAGGCATTATCTTCCTGAATCTCCATCATATATTTTTCCTTGTGTCTGAAGCAAAGTTCAACTGGTCACTAAGAAAAGCAGGACAGATGAAAATATTCAGAACCCCTACATGAGTGCTCAGTAATTATACAGCATGGGAGCTATAAACAGAAATATAGTTGAATTAATGGAAATAGAAACTGGGAAGACACACATTTGTCAATTCTATGTTATTTTCACATGCCTAGTTTGTTGTGGAGACTGTCAACTGGGTTGTCAATGGTAAAAGGGCAAAAATCGCCTGGACTTGGTGGCTCATGCCTGTAATCCCAGCACTTTGGGAGACCGAGGAGGGCGGATCATGAGGTCAGGAGATCCAGACCATCCTGGCTAACACGGTGAAACTCCGTCTCTAATAATAATACCAAAAATTAGCCGGGTGTGATGGTGGGTGCCTGTAGACCCTGCTACCTGGGAGGCTGATGCAGGAGAACGGCATGAACCCGAGAGACGGAGCTTGCAGTGACCCGAGATCGCGCCACTGCACTCTAGCCTGGGCGACAGAGCGAGACTCTGTCGCACCAAAAAAAAAAAAAAAGGGCAAAAATCAGAGTATCCTCTAAATTGTAAATTTAAGCTACATGGAACAAAATAACAAAATAAAGGGGAACTGCTGTTTATTCCACATGGGATAAGTGGATTTTATGAGACTGAAGGAGAAATCTCTCAGTATTCCTGTTCCTTGATAGTACATTAAAACTCTTTTCACATCCATGTATTTTATGCACTTTTCATGGAAACCTATGTTAAAGTACCAAAGAATGAAAGCAACTGGTGAACTCAGAACATGTATCAAAGCTTCAGGAAGAAATAGTAAATTTTTTTCTTGAAAATGTATAAGACAATTTGAAATTAAAATAAAATGGAAAATATGGGCAATAGTTTAAAAATATGCTAAATTTACAAATGATTATTTTTAAATATTAATTCTAAATAAATTATTACATTTTAATAAGATTTTTAGTTTTTTAAATTAAAGACAATAGTTATAGGACCATTTTCCTGCTTTGTATGATTTGGGTTGGTTTAATAAGTTGACCTATACATGTTTAGATAATCCTCTTTCAATTAAAATATAAGGAGATAGGAAATGTTTTAGAAGAAAATGTACCCAAATCAAAATTGCTGTTAGTCATGAACTTCATGATTCCCATCTGAAAAGCAAGATCAAGTAGAATAATGCAGAATTTAATTCTCCTTTTGCAAACAATGAGTATTTGTTTTAGATACCTTATTCAAAGTTAAAATTCTAAGCAAATATGCAAATAAGATGTATGAGTATAAACTGTTTTATAATTAAATGTAATGGATAAATCTATAGTAAGGGAGTGTCTTGATTAATTATTGACTGAATGATTTTGGCTACAACCAACTACCTCATGTTAAAAATAATTATGGATTTCAAAATAGAGATAAATTTACAGATGTTGTAACTGATAATCATGGGTAGATCTGAATTATAAAAATATCACTAAGAATCTCAGCAACTGCTGAGACACTTTATTTGCTTCCCAATTTCAAGAGTTCGATCAAAGGGAAATTTTATTCATAATCAAAAGCATAGAAATGCAATCATCAAAAATAAGAAACATTGGATACTTTCTTTTGCCTCCTCCTTCCCCTATCCATTTCTGTTGAACATAAAATACTTACCCGAGACAATAATGGAGGATACATGTATTGGAATATATCATTTTCATCTAAAAAGTCTTGTCCGACCACTGATTCCCTTTAAATCTAATTATTAGAGGATACAGTGGAAAGAGGACTGAGAAAAATAAGTTACTTTTCCTACTGCTTTAATTTTAACTTAACAATAAAGAAGATTTTGTCTGGACATTTGATAAGACAAGTCAAGTATTTAATTAAAATAATCATGATTTAGTAAGAAAAACAAAAGCTACGCCACTTATTTTTACAGAAGGAAATTAATGTAAAGAAATCATTAATCAGTTGTTAAACGACTAAATAGCTAAAGAAGGAATATGGGATAAAACATGGATAGAGATTCTAGAAATCATTTAGCAAGCAAAGAGAAGAATTTGGCTTATTGGATTCTAGAAGTTTTGAGGAGAGGCTCTGTGGAACTGGGACTAGAATCACGTGTGGTAGTGCTGCTTTCTGATGTTGATACCATTGAAGAGGGAGCATTGCAGGGCTTGTGGTTCCACCTTTAAGGGAGCAGGTGGAAGCCGATTATGAAAGAGCGTAAGAAAAACTGGATAATGGAGATCTCAATACCTCTGCCAGGATAAAGGGCCATTGCTAAAATGATGCTGACAGGAACAGCACTACATCAGAAAAAGGCAAGTCCCTTTCTCTCTTCTCCCAGAATTCCAGAACACTCTCTTCATACAGACACCTCCCTCACTGGCAAAGGAGAAATGCAGTTGGCAGAATTTGAACCTCCAACACCATGGGCAAAGTTTAGAAGGGTGGCTCTGAGACCCAAGATACATAACACTAAATGGTACAGAAAGTTAATCTGCTAATACTTTTTCCAAAAATATGTCATTATTTCAAATGTTATCTGATTTTCAACACATGAATGAGTGAAAAGCTGAATCATTTGAAATAAAAGAGGCTGAGTTTCTTTGAGAGATACGCGCTAAGGAATTTTCTGTGCTATCAGGCTTCCAAACAGGAAGACTCTGCAGAGCAGTAACTATTTAAAATTTGTTTTGAAGCAGTATTTCAACGGACATAGAGGATCACATAAAATTTCCTATGGACTTATGACATTATGTAATATATTTGACTCGACAAAGTATGTTAATGATGAATTATTCTAATAAAGTAACTATTTTACTAAAATAGTTGTATTTAATCTTTCTAAAATCTAAAATATCATAAATGTTTTATTTTTTTAGGATAAACAGTTTATAACAAACATTACTATAATAACTGGCATAGGAGCATGTATTTATAAAACTTCTTTTACAGTCACCATTGGCATAAGGGGCTCCAAAGAAGTTTGATGAGTGACATAATTTGGAAAGTTTATGCCCACAAGCTAACAGTAATTCACTTTTTGAAAGCTCATTTGTCTCAATATTATTAAGAGAAAATGATTTAAAATAAAATTGTCATTTGGGATTACTCAGGGAAGATACATTAGCTTAAACCGTAAATATTCTCCAAAATAAGCATCATCCTCCAATAGAGTACTCAAAGAAATCTATTTAGTTATATTGCTAAAATAATCTTCCTACATAGCATTTTCTGCAGTCATGGTCTGTACCTTATGCTACATAAGCTATCTTCCCTTGAACCAGTGATGACCTAGATAAAGCTCTTACATATGAATCATTGTAACACTCTTAGAACTCTCTTAGTGCATAATAAACACTCAGTAGATATTGCTGTTTTGTTTGTTTGTTTGTTGTTGTTGTTGTTGTGCTGGAAACTGTGGGAATAGGAAACATTCTTGAAATTCCCTGGTATGTTCCTTCACTTGTCACCAGTCTCATCTTGAATCAGACTGCAAACAAAAGGAGTCTCCGTCCAAACCCTTAACTTGCTGGGTTTCGTTCTGCAAATAATTTATGTTATAGAATTCATTATTCAGAATTTGTTGTCTAATATAGGTAAAAATAAAAAATATATGAGTTAACATTAATAGGACATCATTATATGTTTTATTATGGCAAGTACCAAACAGCACGGATTTTGAGATTAAAACGTAATATATTTCAATGTTAATTCTAAAATGTAATACATAAATGATATTTAAGTACTATTTATTGAATACCTATGATGATTGCCTGATTCTTCTTGTATGTATGTGCATACATTCGTGTGCATATGCAATTTTGTTTTTTTTTGGCCGTGATATCTAAAATATATTTATTTGATTCTTCTGTTATTTTCTTAGTTTAGCTGAAAGTTTCCCCATTTTATCTTTTCAAAGCTCAGCCCTTATTATTATTGATCTTTTATATTGATTTTCTGGGATCATTTTATTTATTGCTGCTCTGATTTTATCATTATTTTTTCCTTCAACTAACTTTGGGATTAGTTTGTTCTTCTTTCTGAGTTCATTTATTGTAACATTAGATTGTTTATTTGGATACCTTTTTTTTTTTTTTTTTTTTAGCGAGGGGAGAGAGGGTGTTTTTTCCTCTTAGAACCATTTTTTGCTGTATCCCATATGTTCTATTGTGTTACATTTCTATTTTTGTTTGCCTCAGGATATTTTTAACTTTCTTTTCAATGTTCTTTGATCCATTGATTGTTTACAAGCATGTTGTTTACTTTCCACCATGCTTGTAAATATTCCAAAATTTTTCCTATTATTGATTCTAGTTTCATATGATTGTGATCAAAAATTATATGTGATATGATTTCAATCCTCTAAAATGAGTTCAGGGTTTATTTATGTATTTATTTATTTTTGGTCTAACATATGATCTAGCCTGAAAAACACTTGAAAAGAACATGTGTTCTTCTACTGTTGGATGGAACGATCTGTACATGTCTTGTAGGTCTCTTTGGTCTAAAATATACTCAAGTCCACTATTTCCTTATTGATTTGTTGCCTGGATGATATTTCCATAGCTGAAAGTGAGATACTGAAGTGCCCTACTCTTATTGTATTGCATCATTTTTATCTTTTTGGATCTATTAATATTTTCTATACATGTAGGTGCTACAATGTTGGGTACAAATATATATGCATTTATTATATCCTCTTGATGAATTAACCCATTTGTTATTATATAATGACCATATTTGTTTTTACAGTCTTGGACATCAAGTCTATTTTATGTAAGTATACCTTACTCTTGTCTCTTTTGTTTTCCACTTTCATGAAACATATTTTTATTTCCTTTAACTTTTAATCTATATGTGTATTTAAAGATCAAGTGAGTCATCTCAGTAGACAGCATATAGTGGAGTCTTGTTTTTTATCCAATCAGCCACTCTATGTCTTTTGACTGCAGAATTTAATCTGTTTACATTAAAAATAATTATTAATAGGTAAGGACTTATTACTGCTATTTTATAAGTTGTTTACTGATTGTTTTGGAAATTATTTGTCCCTTTCTTCCCCTTTTCCTGCCTTCTTTGGTGACTACATGATTTTCTCTAGGGGTAAGCTTTGACTGCTTACTTTTTATATTTTGTATATCTATGCTACATTTTTGCTTTGTAGTTATCATGAGGCTTACATATATCTCACAATTGTATCAGGTGATTCTAAGCTGACAAAAACTTAATTTTGATTGCATAAAATAGCTCTACACTTTTACTTCATCCCCCTCCCAGTTTATATTTTTGATGTCACAGTTTTCATCATTTTATGTTGCATATTCCTCAACAAATTGTTTTAGCTGTTATTACACTGAATACTTTTGTTTCCAACCTTTATACTAAAAATGTAGGCTGTGTAAACATGACTATGTACTTACTTTGACAAGTGAGTTCTACACATTCACCCATGTATCGTGTTACTAACTGGTGTATGGGATTGTTTTTGTTTTGTTTTCACAGCTTGAAGGAATGACTTGAACATTTCTCATCACAGGTGTGGTTGTAATAACCTCCCTCAGATTTTGCTTGTTTGGGAAAGTCTTTTTCTCTCCATTTCTGAATGATTGCTTTGTGATATAACATATTAGTAGTCAGGATTTTTTTTTTTTTTTTTCTTTCAGCACTTTAAATATCTCACTGTCTCCTGGCCTGTAAGGTTCCTGCTGAAAAGTCCATTGCCATTCTGACTAGAACTCTCTCATATGTGATGTGCTTCTTTTCTTTTGCTGCTTTCAGGATTCTTTGTCTTTGATTTCATGTTTTTTGCTTTTTTTTTTTTTTTTTTTTTGACTGTTTGACTATAAAATGTCTTTGTATATTCTTGTTTGTATTGAATCTACTTGAAGAAGTTTGACCCTGCTGTACCTGGATATTTGTACCTTTCTCCAGATTTATAAAGTTACTGCTATTAGCTTTTTCAGTAAATTTTCACCCCGTATTCCTTTTCTTCCCTTCTGGAATTGCTATAGCTTGAAAATGTGCTCTTTTGATGTTGTTCCATAAATCCCAAAAATTTTGTTTCTCTTATTTTTTAAAACTTTTATCCTTTGACTGTATTTTTCAAATAACCAGTCTTCAAATTCACAGATTATTTCCTCTACTTGATCAATTTTGTGGTTGATGTACTCTGGTGCATTTTTTGTTTAATTCATTACATTTTTAACTCAATAATTTCTGCTTGATTTTATCTCATAATTTCAATCTCTCTGTAAAAAATACTGTTTTGGGCTGGGCTTGGTGGCTCAAGCTTGTAATTCCAGCACTTTGGGAGGCCGAGGTGGGCAGATCACCTGAGGTCCAGAGTTAAGAGACTAGCCTTACCAACATGGAGAAACACCCTCTCTATTAAAAACACAAAATTAGCTGGGTGTGGTGGCACGTGCCTATAATCCCAACTACTTGGGAAGCTGAGGCAGGAGAATCGCTTGAACTGGAGAAGCGGAGGTTGCGGTGAGCAGAGATTGTGCCATTGCACTCCAGCCTGGGCAACAAGACCTAAACTCCATCTCAAAAATAAAAAAATTGTTTTGGTCTTTTATTTTTCTTCTGATTTCATTGAATTGTTTATGTGCATTTTCTCAAAGTTTGCTGGGCTCCTTACAATAATTATTTTGAATATTTTATCAGGCAGTTTGTATATAGTAGTCACCCTTTCTTGTGGGGGACACATTCAAACATCCCCCAGTGGACTCTTACAATCATGGATAGTTCCAAATCCTCTATATATACTACGCATTTTTAAATGTACATAAACACCTGTGATAAAGTTTTGTGTAAAAATTAAGCATAATAATACATTGACAATAACTCTTTTAATAAAATAGAATGATTATAATATGCTGTAAGTTATGAGAATGTTCTCTCTCTCCCTCTTTATCTCCCTCAAAAAAAAAAAAAAAAAAAAATCTGTACTGTCCTCACCCTTCTTGTGATGATCTGAGATAAAAAATATGCATGATTAGACAAAGTAAAGTGGATTACATAGCCTTTGTGATGTAATCTTAGGCTACTACTGACTCCTTACAGTATGTTAAAAGGAGGACTATCTGTTTTGGGTAATCTTGGATCATCTAGCCATGATGATGTTGATGGTTATCTGTCAGGAGAAGATGATATTGATGTCTAAGAAGTAAGTGACATATATAGCATGGATACACAGGACAAAGAGATTATTTCCTGGATGAGACAGTGAAACACTGCAAAATTTAATCACTCTACTCCGGACAATGCAAAATTTAAGACTTACAAATTGCTTAATTTTGTAATTTTTCACTTACCATAGGTAACTGAAACTGTAGAAAGTGAAACCGTACATAAGACAGGACTACTATGTCTCCATTTCTTTGGGGTCAGCTGCTGTGAGTTTATTGTGTTCTTTTGGTAGTTTGATATCTTCCTGGTTTTTCATGTTTCTCGTTGCCTTATGTGGATGTCTGGAGATTTGGTGGAATAGTCACATCTTGCAGACTTTACAGGGCAGTTTTGAGAAGTGACAACGTGCTACCAGCCCTCGCTCGCTCTCGGCACCTCCTCGGCCTCTGCATCCGCTCTGGCCGCGCTTAAGGAGCCCTTCAGCCAACCGCTGAGCTGTTGGGGTCCCTCTCTGGGGCTGGCCGAGGTCGGAGCCCGGCTTCCTCTGCTCGCGGGGAGGTGTGGAGAGAGAGGTGCAGCGGGAATCTGGGCTGCGCCTGAGGCGTGGGTTCCTGATGCGCGGGCTCAGCGGGCCCCGCATTGTGCCTGGCCCAGCCGGCGCCTGCTGGGATTGATCAGTGGCCCGTGCGGGAACCGCCATTCCTGCTTCACAGGGTCATTGGTCACAATGGCAGGTCTCCTCTCTTTCTGGCTTCCCCTCATTTCCTCTTGGTTGTCTGGGCCGACCTCCCTCTGGGCCGCTCCAGTGCCCAGGCTAGGTGCTGCGAAGTCCCCTAGCAGGTGCCTGTGAGAGGTGAAGCTGGCTGGGCTTCTGGGATGGGTGGGGACTTGGAGAACTTTTGTGTCTAGCTAAAGAATTGTAAACGCACCAATCGGCACCCTGTCAAAACGGACCAATCAGCTCTCTGTAAAATGGACAAATCAGCTCTCTGTAAAATGGACCAATCAGTTCTCTGTAAAATAGACCAATCAGCAGTATGTTGGGGGGCGGGGGGCAGGGTCAGGTAAGGGAATAAAAGCAGATTGCCCCAGCCAGCAGGGAAACCCACTCTGGTCCCTTCCTGCTGTGGAAGCCTTTTTTTCTTTTGGTTTTCACAATAAATCTTGGTGCTGCTGACTGCTTGGGTCCATGATGCCTTCGTGAGCTGTAACACTGACTGTGAAGGTCTGCAGTTTCACCCCTGAGGCCAGGGAGACCATGAACCCACCAGAAGGAAGAAGCTCCTGACACACCATCTTTAAGAACTGTAACACAGTGAGGATCTGTGTCTTCATTTTTGAGGTCAGTGGTACCAAGAACCCATCAATTCTGGATACAGTTTCATTGTGAAAAGATCCTTCTCTACAAGGTTGTGTAAGGGTGCTTTTGGGGTTACTTGCAGTAGTCGTGGCAACTAATCTCTGTGTTCTAGGTATTATTCTCTGTGCAGCATTGTCACCTGGGTCAATGTTAATGAAAATTTCAGGTATCATTAGTGGCCAACATTACAAATTTCAGGAATGGTGGTGAGGGTGGTTGAGGCATTTAGTGGAGATGGCTGTTAAGATCTTCTTGATTTCTTTTTCTTCCATTGGGGAAGTGGTGGCTTAGGAGATCCTTCTTGGCACTGTGTTTGGCTGGTAAGCTTGCTTCCAGTGGCAGTGGCAGTGCCATTGGTGTCTCTGAGTAATACTCACAGAGTGGCTATGGAAATGAGGCTTGAAGAACAGGCACAGGTGGTGGTACTACAGCTCTGGGACCAGAAGAGTAATTGCACTGGATCCCAGGGCACAGGCACCCTTACTACCACATTGGTAATAATATAAAAGGTGCGAATAATTGTGAAGTAGCCAGGAAACCAATAATGGAGGCATAGGCATGTGCAAACTCAGTGGGCTTTTGGGACTAGGGCGGAGTCTGTTTATGGTGGCTGAGTCAGTACCTGGAATGAGGGCGTGCATAGTGAAGGCTTTGCTCTGGGGTCTAGAATGCAAAACAACTCACTATGATAATGCCCGTTATATCTGCAATATGGGCAGGCACGGTGCAGCTGCAGAGCCTGGTTCTGGGTATGGGCACTAATGGAGAAGTCACCACAGCTGTAGGGTCGGGTCATGCATGTGGTTGGATTGGGTGGTGGCACCTTTCCCAAAGCAACTCAACAGCAGCAGCCTCTCGGGAGTTGGATGATAGTGCAGCTATGTCTACCTCTCTAAGGTTTTTCCCAGCAGAAAAGACAGTTGGTTACTGCAGAGGCAAGAGATTCTGTGTCCTCTGCTGAGGAGTTCACTGGTGACTATGGTGGTCCCCACTGCACGGCTGGTACCAATGTCTCCACCTTACTTCTTTGCTCCTAGGCATCTCCTGACATATCAGGTATGCCACTCTCCAGAAATTACTTCTATGTGGTTATTCTTCTTTATATTCTTCTGCTCTACTGTGTTGTTGCAGATTCCTTAATGGGCTTTTGAGCCCTACCTGTGCTATTATGGTGTGTGTGTATAGATAGATAGATAGATAGATAGATAGATAGATAGATAGATAGATA
>NC_045434.1:45431696-45501709 GCF_002776525.5 Piliocolobus tephrosceles | reverse complement strand
ATAGATAGATAGATAGATAGATAGATAGATAGATAGATAGATAGATAGATGAGAGAACTAAGGCTGGTATCTCGTACTCTTACTCTACCATTTTAGTGGGAAGTTTAAAAATTTCTAAATAATAATTTATTTTATAATAATTTCAAACATTTATTAAGACATAATCAGTTATATTATGATAGATAACTTGTTTTTCATCCCATCTTTGTGCTCTCAATTTATGCTGTCTTCAGTGTTCATGTTTCCTTGGGGACATGGAGTCTCTCCATATTGACTCTGATGTCAGTTTTCTGTGTTTTATATTCTGTTTAATATTTTATGACAGCAATACAAGGTCATTTTCCAATTCACAGAAATTCAAGGAAGTTCTATAAGCATAATTGATTGTTATAAGGGCTTTATTTTTGAAAACACGATCAATTTCTTATCTGTCAAATTCGTTCTTGTTTGTCCTCAGGCAATTTAGTCATTGACTTCTCATTTTCAATTGTAAATTTTTCATACTGTGCTTTCTCATAAGGTAAGGTGAAAAGCAGCATTTACACATTTTCTTCCCAGGATTTCATATCTCATGTTACATATTTGACTTTCAAGAAAATATCTCCTTTGTATCACAAATGTAAAGAAGTAACTATATATCTAAAATTTTAAGAGAGGTAAGCATAAAATCATTTAATTAGAAAAGAAGACAGGAGTTTTACAAAAATTGAGACACAGGAAGAAAATAGAAAAAGGATGTGGTAACAAGAATAATTATAATCATAAATTATTTTATAGTTACAGTAATAGTTATAGTAGAACAATAGTTTTATTATTAGCTAAAATAGTTTTCATAAAAATATAATAAGCACAAGGTGCAACAAAGGCACACAAAAAGGTCATACATGATCAGTATTAGTATCACTTTGCTAGATTATTTAAAATATATTGCTCCGTTTAACTTTAAGTACAATAGTATAAAGAGGAAACTTTTATTCAGATTTTATAGATGTATATTGTTTGAGTTCACTTGAGTTAATTAAATATGAACTTATTTAATAAATTAGCTATAAAATTTTCAAGTTAGGTCTACGTTGTCAGAAGGGTAATGAGGAGAATGAGTATTAGGTATGGTATAAACAATCTTCCAGTTTTATGTTCAGGAACAAGTGATTAACATGGTAAGTACAACTGATATCATGCAATGTGATATTAATTCACTCAGAATGATTGTGATTAAGTGCAACGCACTTAGATATTTTTAAATCCCTGTGCAACACACACAATCCTTGTGCAACACACACAGTAGATATTTTTAAATAAACTTTATTTTGCAGAGCAATTTTAAGGAAAATTGTGTGTCAAGTACAGAATTCTCATATGGTTCCTGCTGCCACACGGACACAGCCTGCACCACTATCAGCATCCTGCACCAGAGCAGCATATTTGTTATGTTCAATGAACCTATATCAATGCAGTATTATCACCCAAATTTCATAGTTTACATTAGATTTCACTCTTGGTGTTGTGCATTCTATGGGTTTGAACAATATATAATGATACGTATCTATGATTATAATACCACACATAATAGTTTCATTCTACTAAAAATAATCTTTCCTCTATTCTTCCCTTCCTCTCCCATGACCCCTGGCAACCATAGCTCCTTTTAATGTCTCCATAGTTTTGCCTTTTCCAGAATGTCATGTAGTTGAAATCATATACCATGCAGCCTTTTAAGATGTTCTTATTTCCACTTAGTAATTTGCATTTACATTTCCTCCATATCTTTTCATGGCTTAGCTAATGTCTTTTTAGCAGTATATTATATCCCATTGTCTAAATGCACCATAGTTTATTTATCCATTCACCTACCAAAGTACATCTTGATTGCTTCCAAGTTTAAATATTTATGACTACATTTGATCTAAACATCTAAATGCAGGTTTTTGTGTAGACATAAGTTTTCTGTACATTTGGATGAATACCAGCACAATTGCTGGATTGCTCAGTAGGTATTTGGATTGGTTCATTTAAGTCCTTCATATATTTCAAGCATTAGCAACTCTACCTTCATTTGGTTATTCTCTTGCCTCACTCTACATCATCTCTGCACATACATTGATATTCATTAGAAGATCATTTTACTGGCATTTATACTGCAATAGATCAAGTATATCTATAGTGATATTACTGTAAATTAGTGATATTACTGTAAATTAGTGATATTACTGAAGTTACTATTACAATATGGTATGTTGATAGACAATGATTTTTATTAAACTCCAATGTCTTTTGAAATTTTCTTCCTTTTTTCCCTTTACGGATAAGGAAAAAGCATTTGAAATAATGTATTTGCTACATTTGAAATTTAATCTAGTAAAATGACCAATAGCTATAAAAATATGTAATTTAAAAGTATGCAGATTTTAATATAAAGGGACAGACAATAATTTGTTTAAGAATTGTTGACTCAGATGTAGAATTGGAGATAATTTATAGAAACTTATATAAACATTGCCACAAATTTTTGTTCATGGAATTCAAAGTGTAATAATTGTTTTATAATACAGATACACTGAAAAGAAAGAAATACTCTTGATTTGGGTTTAAAGTTAATATTTCTTCAAGATTGATTGCAAGTACAGTTAATCTGTAATGATATTTTGCACGTTTTTATGTACAAAATATCTTTTCATACAGTTACTGCCAAGCATTGCTATACCTCAAAACCATAAAATACTAATTGATCATATTTATTATATTGAAGGCATTTGTAGAATTGTGGAATTTATTTCTTGAAAGGCTTAACAAATGTTTTGTTACAATTTGCTGTTTGCTACCATTTAAAAATATTGGATTCTCAAATTGTCACAGATTTGCTTACTGAGAGCACCTTCCTTTTGACCCATCATTTTCTTAGCACTTCCTTGCATTGAGGGATATCTATATTTAGCCCTTAAGTTTCACATTTTAAGTCTAAATATCAGTTTTGTGTATCTATCTAGAGATCCCAGGAAAATTTCGTAATTTAAGAAACTACGATCCTTAAGCCATCATTAATATGTCCAGCATCGTTTATCCCCACCCCTAAAGCACAGTGCTTCCTGCTTTACATGCCTTTTATACACATCTTTTTTTTTTTTTTTTTTTTAAATTTAAGTTCTAGGGTACATGTGCATAACGTGCAGGTTTGTTACATATGTATACATGTGCCATGTTGGTGTGCTGCACCCATCAACTCGTCAGCACCCATCAATTCATCATTTATATCAGGTATAACTCCCCAGTGCAATCCCTCCCCCCTCCCCCCTCCCCATGATAGGCCCCATTGTGTGATGTTCCCCTTCCTGAGTCCAAGTGAGCTCATTGTTCAGTTCCCACCTATGAGTGAGAACATGCGGTGTTTGGTTTTCTCTTCTTGTGATAGTTTGCTAAGAATGATGGTTTCCAGCTGCATCCATGTCCCTACAAAGGACGCAAACTCATCGTTTTTTATGGCTGCATAGTATTCCATGGTGTATATGTGCCACATTTTCTTAATCCAGTCTGTCACTGATGGACATTTGGGTTGATTCCAAGTCTTTGCTATTGTGAATAGTGCCGCAAGAAACATACGTGTGCATGTGTCTTTGTAGTAGCATAATTTATAATCCTTTGGGTATATACCCAGTAGTGGGATGGCTGGGTCATATGGTACATCTAGTTCTAGATCCCTGAGGAATTGCGATACTGTTTTCCATAATGGTTGAACTAGTTTACAATCCCACCAACAGTGTAAAAGTGTTCCTATTTCTCCACATCCTCTCCAACACCTGTTGTTTCCTGATTTTTTAATGATTGCCATTCTAACTGGTGTGAGATGGTATCTCATTGTGGTTTTGATTTGCATTTCTCTGATGGCGAGTGACGATGAACATTTTTTCATGTGTCTGTTGGCTGTATGAATGTCTTCTTTTGAGAAATGTCTGTTCATATCCTTTCCCCACTTTTTGATGGGGTTGTTTTTTTCTTGTATATTTGTTTGAGTTCTTTGTAGATTCTGGAAATGAGCCCTTTGTCAGATGAGTAGATTGCAAAAATTTTCTCCCATTCTGTAGGTTGCCTGTTCACTCTGATGGTAGTTTCTTTTGCTGTGCAGAAGCTCTTTAGTTTAATTAGAACCTATTTGTCAATTTTGGCTTTTGCTGCCGTTGCTTTTGGTGTTTTAGACATGAAGTCCTTGCCCATGCCTATGTCCTGAATGGGTACTACCTAGATTTTCTTCTAGGGTTTTTATGGTATTAGGTCTAACATTTAAGTCTCTAATCCATCTTGAATTAATCTTCGTATAAGGAGTAAGGAAAGGATCCAGTTTCAGCTTTCTACTTATGGCTAGCCAATTTTCCCAGCACCATTTATTAAATAGGGAATCCTTTACCCATTTCTTGTTTTTGTCAGGTTTGTCAAAGATCAGATGGTTGTAGATGTGTGACATTATTTCTGAGGGCTCCGTTTATACACATCTTTTCCCTTTTTCTTCATGGAGCTTTCAATGGCAGAAAGTTTCCCAGAAACAAGTGACAAAATAATGCTTTAAATTTGAATGTTAATGAGCTTTTAAACATTACATTATACCATCATTAATTTGCTTTGGACATACTACACTCTTTATCCTTATCTCTTGATGATTTTTTCTTCTCATTTTAGGATCATGGGTATTTATTTCTTTATAGTAACATGTATGCATGATATTGACACTTTACTCATGCTCTCCCCATGATTGGAATATATCTTTTCTATTTCTTCATTCCAATTAATTTCTGCTAATTTAAAAATCTAAACTCAGAGATGACTTACACTAAAATTTTCCTTGTAATTTGGGCTATTTATACCTCTATATTTACTACATTGATTTACAATGATTGTTCAGATTTCTTTTCTCCAAGACTGTATTGTGGTTCCTTGAAAGCAGGTTGTAGTATATCCCTTTACCTAATCTGACTGTAATAAAACCTTTCATTTGTAGTATACTCTGGATGAATAATTTGTAATCTTTGACAATGAGTATTTATGAATATTTTTTCAAATTTGCTACTTTGTCTGACAGTACAATATTTAATGACCAGCTTATTCTTAGTTCAGAGTGTCCTATTTCGCTAGAGCATATTTTCAAAATATCTCTTAACTCTCCAAGTTCTGATTTCTAATTTTGCCGACTCAGTATGTGAATTCCTAATTTCCTCTTTAGGTGACAAAGGCACTTAATGTGTAAACAGATGTATTGTCCCTGACTTTGGAGTTAATGGATGTAAAAAGGAGGGAAGTTGCTATTATAATTTATTGAAGAACTTTATCTTATTTTATTTCATTTTTGAAATTACAACCTTAGAAATAAGAACAGTCTCTGTGTTACTTTATATGTAATATTATTTATTTTTCACAATAAAACTCTGGAGCTTTTACTAATGTTACTACTATTTTTGAAATAAGAAAAATGAACCGAGAGATGTAAGTGATTTGATCAGAATCACACATTTGATTAAAATTCAGAAGTATCTGCTCTTAAAGCTCAGATTCTTAACTTACATAATTCAGAGAAAACATATGTATGTGGCCAAAAAAATAGTTACTATGTGAATTATTACTATTACTATTACCATTATTATTTTATACAAGAGGTTAGTAGACTACATAAACAGGGTTATCAGCTTAGCAAATCAAAACATCTAATACCAAGTTAATATTGCATGAGATATTCTTGTACTAAAAATAGACTTGGGTATCTGACATTCAAATGTAACTGGTCTTCCTGTATTATATTTAGCAACCCTAAAAAAATGCCAAAGAACAGTCATGCTCAGAATTTGGTGAATATCCATTATTAAATGTTGTCAATGTATAGGACTTGGAATTATTTGAACAGGCCCTTTACATTTGTAAAATTTACTGAGCCTTCTCAAGTAAGCATGTACAAAATAAAGAGGAAAAAAAAAAGAAATGATGGAAGAAACGAAACAAAGAAAAAAGGAAGGAGAAAGGAAGAGCTAGAGCAAAGAAGAAGAAAAAAGTGAAAAAAAAAAAAAAGAGAGAGAAAATAAGATAATACACGGGAAAGAGATAAATGAAATAAAGAGTATCATTTAAAATAATAGTAAGGCCAGGCATGATAGCTCACTCCTGTAGTCTCAGCACTTTGGAAAGCCTAAGATGGAGGATCACTTGAGGCCAGGAGTTCTAGGCTGCAGTAGGCTACAATCAGGCCGCTGCATTCTAGCCCGGGTGACAGAGTAGAACCTGTTACAATAAATAAGTAAATAATTAGATGGGTAGATATATAAACATTTAAAATACATTCTGCTTACACTTATAGATAATGTTGTTTCTTAATCCTGTGATGCCCACAAATGTTTCATAAATTATAAACCTGAAGAGATTTGGCTCATTAATAATCTATGTCAACACTCATACCTCCTAAGTTCCTCCCATACTTCCTATCATTATTGTTTATTATTTCCATTAATGTCTTTTCCTGTTGCACCACAGTTCTCTTCTGTGTCATTATTTGGGTCATCTCAATTTTACTCTATGGCAGGAGCTTGGGACATGATTCCCTACACATTATTTTTTGCATATGTCTGGATCTCAACTTGGGATCTTAGAGTGTAGATTTTCACAGTGCTTTTCCAGTAAAGACAAGAGATGTGTTGAGCAATTTCCAATATAGTGAGAGCAAAATCATCTCCTTTATACCTTGTGAAAATTGCTAGTGCTTTTTTGGGGGGCCAGGCTTAAAAAGCACAACTTATGCATTCTAAAATACATTACATACTTGATATCCTGTTAATTTACATTAAAAAGTTTTAAATAATTTATACAGTGGAAAATATTTTTAAAGTTAATATTTATTAGAATGTCTAACTTTCCCAACTGCTTAATTTTCTATTTGAAAAATAATCTTTAAAAACATTTCTTATTGTAATCATATTATAATTGTCTTATTTTCTCTTTCTGAAAAAAATGACAGATCTATTATAAAATGTTATTTCTTTATTTCTACTTCATAGTTAGATGTTTAATTATCACAGATATGCTATTAGAAACATTTAGAAATTCAGGGCTTTGAACTAAAACGTCTTGTTATGTTGAGATACAAAGGATAATAAACTTATGTGACAGTTTAAGGTTAAAGTTCCCTATGAACTATGTGATCCTAGGTCCGTCATGTCACACTTCTAGAGCTCTGTCTTTATACCTAAGAATGAATACTTTTAAAGCAACTGATTTCACATTTTCTTTCCACTTCGCTTTTGTATTTTTTAAAAATGAAATTAATATACTTTTATATTTTTGTTTAATCTTATCAATATAGCTTATTTGGCATTTTACATACATTAATTTTAGCTTCGAATTTACTCAATATATCTTGGAATAAGGTAAAATAAATTTACTAGACAGTAAAGAAACTTTAAAGAAACTCTTTAAATTTCCTGGTTCTTAGTTTCCTTTGCTTTAAGTGGCTTTGGTTGTGGTGGAGTTAGACATTCACGATCCCTTCTTGAGCCATAAATAAAACAGACAAAATATGTACTTGCCAAGTCACCACTTTATTTTGTGATCTATAGACACAGTCATTAAGTACAGGTACAATATGAAAGAAATGAGCCACACTGAGGTGATGTGGGCCACCTTAAATCTAAGGAAACTGCATTTTCAACCATGAAATCTAATAAGCTTGAGGTTCATAAAATAACTGGAGGAAAGCCATGTGTATGAGCAAACTCTCAATTTAGACCTGGAAAACTATGGATGCTGCAGCATTTGCACACTAGCCAAACAAAGAAAATCATTAGGCAGCATCATAAAACTCCCCTAATCCATAAAATGCTACAATTTGATTTCTGCAAACAGAAGTTTCACCCCTGTTTTTCTGTGCATTTTATGACATGGAATTCTTTTATGGTACCATCTATATTTAAATTCAGCTTCTTTAAATATTTTTTTCAAATCCTTTATCTTCTGAAAATACTGTATCCCACAATGGCATAATCAGTGTTTCTAAAACAAAACATTCTCTATTATATACAATGAAGTCTTTCAGAACAAAAGCAAAATACATTTTACTTCAATATGAGATGTCATTGTTATGCTTGGAATATAGTAATGAGATTGTTACTTTAAAATTTACTCATTTATTTATTCAATACTTTCTATATTTTATGGCTTTCTTTCAAGGATACTTTCCTCATTTGCTTCTGGAAGGACTTACACATGTTTCTTTACATAATATGGAAATACTACAAAGAAGTCCTTGGTAAACATTTGTTTACCTTCAGGTAGTTTGATCCATCTCCCTCACCTTTTTTATATGTACATTCATGAATCCTATGGCATAATAAATCTCTAAGTCTAAGTAATCAGTTATCACACATTAAAACTCTTGCCATCAGTGTTGTTGTGACTTTGACTCTGACAGCAGCTTTTGTACTAAATACCAGTAGAGTTTAGACCATTCATTCAACTGTTTTTGTCTTTTGAATCAATAAAATTTTAATACCATCAATATTTCTCTCCCAAAATATAATGATAATATAATCAGATAAAGTCAGTGAAAATTTTGTTAACCATCACACCCTTTCCAAAGTATTGGTTGCCATCTGCACACATTGAAATTGTCTTACAAAATTCAATTTATTTTATCAATCTCATAAAAGTCCAGGTCTTTTATGGTAGCTGAAGTGGCATTGGACATCTCTTGTGCTTCAACTACTTTTTTCAAGACAACTATTTACTTGTCACTATGGTGACTAGATGTATGTTGAGAGTATTACCTTAGCTGTGATTAGCATATTTCTCTATTTTTTAAAACTCCCTTGTCACCACCATGAGTAAAATCCTATAATATATGTACATATTCATATACATGTGCAAGTTGGAAATTTTAACTATCTTAACATCCTGTGTGGTAAAACTTAATAAAATGGTGGTGAGGCATTAGTGTACATGTTTTTGTTTCTGAGAGAGAAAAGTTGGAATAGATCCCACCTGGCTTCTCAGTGAGTCTCTTGCTTGACACCTACTTTCTCCTACTGGTGACAAACTTGATAACTCACTGTTTCTTCCTTTCTTCTGCCTTTTGTTCTACTTCTGCTCTCTTGTTTTCATGGATCACATCACAATACAAATACTTGATTCCTTCCTTAGGCTCAGGAATTCGAAGGCAACTGAGCTAATATAGGCCCTAGAAAGTATACTCTCATCATGGCATTCTATAAAAAGTTTGAATAGATAAAACTCAGTCATTGTATAACCATGGTTAATCGTAAGTTGGGTGGGTGAATCCCCTAGTGTGGAGTATTATTATAATTAACATGATTTCATTCATACTAGATTGAGATTTGATGCACTTAGCATGTTAGCTTATGCAGTAATGATGCTAGTAGTGATACATGAATGATGATTTAAAAGACTACAGAGTTCACTGGGTTTTAGACAGTCAACTAAGTAATCTTTTAAATTACCATTTTTATACCAGGAAACCATAGCCCTAGAAAGTATACATATACATATGCATATATGGATGTGTGTGTGTGTGTGTGTGCGCGCAGGCACAAATATACTTTCTAAAATTGATATATAATTAGTTAATATTAATTGATGTTGACATTTAAATTAGTCCCATAAGATGAGAACAATATATGTTAGCAATTTCCTTCTCACTTCTGTGGGTGTGTGTGTGTGTGTGTGTTTTCTGTTTTACTAAATTGGAATCATAAGCCATTTTTCAACTTCATCTTCTTTGAAATGGAAAATGATAATATTCCAAATTTTTAAATATTGCAGAACACCAGGAAAAGGGAAAACTAAAGACAAGATGTCTCAATTTACTATAAGTATTTAAAATAATATAAGGAGTAGTTATAACGAATGACTCTAGTGCCATTTGACATTTACTGGTTTAAAAGTTAACGTAATAAAAATAAAATAATTTGGAAAATAGAACTACGGATTAGAAGTAAACATACAAAGTTCTAATAATTTTCTTTGGGTTAGTCAACATCTTAAAATTATTTTTAATTTGATATCAAGAAAATTATTAAATTTTCCCTTTGAACAATCATCACTATTATTTTTGGTCAACTGCCCTGTATAAGTTTCCGTGTTAGGGACTGAAACAGAATTCAGAGCAATAGTTGTTGTAATTCTCTTTTTTGCTTATGTTTCAGGTAGAGGATTACATATAAGACAGCAACAAACACACTCTGTGTTTTAAACAAATATGGTCAATGTGTACCACATAAATTAATCTTATTAAATGTTTATCTGATTAATTTATGAGTCTAAAAAGTCAATATTTTTGGATCATAATTCTGAACATTCTGGACAAGTATATCACATAAATGAGAGGTTGGCAATAAGACAAAGAGAAGATATGAACTAAAGATTCCATGAACCTTTAACTGTTTGAGTCAAGGTTTTCTCTCATTATATAAGTGGAAAAATAAAAATAATCTACACAAATACTGAATACTTATTATAACAAAATTGCATCATAACAGAACTGCTAGACAGATTCTTTTATAAAAGCTTTCTTCTAGGTAAATGTTTTTATCATTAATTTTCTCTGAATTTCCTGTATAATTTCTTGTATATTTATCCTACTTAACTTCCTGTCTCTACTAAGTTCTTCACAGTTTTAAAAACTAACTGATTTTAATAATAGTCTTTCCAAATATTTATTCACAGGATTTTATGTTGTCATCATACAAACAATGACAAGCACCTGATGAATTAAATAAATGATCAGAAAATATTTAAAGGTAGTTTTCTATTATCTATTACATTTCTATCATGAACAGTGTACTTTGCCTAAAAATATTTCTTGCAGTATCCATTTTCATTTCATTAAATCATGAATTTTCATTAGTGGAATTGTGTTCTCATTGTAGCAAACAGTTCTCAATGCCATTATCTTGCTGTTACTGTCAATGATGACATTCTGTATAAGTAGAACAAAATATACTATCACCAAAGAATAAAAAATGTTTTGTGTGAAAGATATCACTTATTTATAGAAAAAAATCCACTAAATCTACATCAAATACATTCTACCACAAAAAAACTTTTTTTGGTAGCTAATTCATGAATTTGAATGTGTAATTATGATTTAGTAAATGTAAGTTCGTGAACTCTTATCCATCCATTATTTAAGAATACTTATGAGAGGCAAAGTAGAGTGTCTTTTTGAAGATGCTAATAAAATTAACTTTAAAACATTCTGGTCTTTGAGTAGATACAATTTATTTTAGAGTTTTTATAAATAATATGGTTACTTTATTTAATAACTATCCAACTTGGTGACTACTTTTAAATATACTAGCTGAGCATGGTGGCTCACATCTGTAATCTTAGTAGTATGGGGGGCCAAGGCAGGAGGATTGCTTGATTTCAGGAGTTTGTGACCAGCCTGGGCAACACGGCAAAAGCCCCTTCTCTACAAAAAAATACAAACGTTAGCCTCACTGTCTGGCACATGTTCAAAAGCAGGCATCTGCATTAAGTCATTTTCTGTTAATTCTCCCAGTGTAGTGTCTCTTATATTAGCTCTTGAGTTTCTTCAAAATGTGTATATTGAAACCCTTCACTGCTCATTTGATATGGATACGAGAATGGGAATACCGGGTAGAAGAGGATGGTTCCGTGGCAAAGGCCCCACCCTCAAGCCTGGATACCAGAGACTTAAATGGGGACAGTCATTCCTGTTTTCATGCCCCCAAAGCAATCTTCTGGCCTATCATGCCTCCTATCCTGTACCCATGCAACTCTGAACCCCAGGCTGCAAAAGCAGATGAGCAGACAAGGAGATGAGACAGGCAGACAAAGGGTGAAACAACGTGGCAGAGAAAGAAGAGGAGGAACATCTGAACGCTAAGAGAAGTGGTTGGAAGGGAGTTTGATCGCTGGACCACCAAACTCCAGGTGAAGATCACCTTCCCATTCCATCCCCCTCTTCCGACTGCCCATCCATACTGCTGAGAGCCAACTCTGCCATTCAATAAATCCCTGCATTTATCAAGCCCTGTGTGACCCAACTCTTCCGGGACACTGGGCAAGAGCTCAAATACGGAAAGCCGTCACACTAGATCTCTGCCCTTGTGAAAAGGCAGAGGGTCCATTGAACTAGTTAACGCTTAAGCTGTCTGCGGATGGCAGGGCTAAAAAAGCACACTGTAACACATATCCACTTGGACTCCTGTACCTGTCTGTGTGCTCCCTCTCCTTTCAGGGGTTTGAGCAGCGGCAGTGACCTAACAGGCTAGCCACACCCCTGTTATATGTCCTGTGAGGGGGATCAGGAAACTGTCCTATTTCACATTGTTTTTGAGAAACCCATAATCCTCCACGATTTCCTTGATTGGCTTTGTTGTAAATCCTGTAAAGTCACATATAACATCTGGACACTATTTTCTCCAACAGGAATGTATTGCTTTGAGCTTAGTATCTTTCAAAGCTTTTTCTATAATAATGATGATATCTTCAATGGTGTAATTCATCCAGACTTTCAAAATGTTCTCTTTATAGGGGTTCTCTACCATAGCATTGACAATCCTTTCCATAGTGTAATTTGTGTAATGTCTCATTTAGGTCTCTAAAGGTCTTTATAATCCCCTGAGATACAAACTGAATCAGATACATGGTGTGTGGGAGGCAATATAACAGACCACTTCAACATGTTTGTGGTTGAACTCATGAGGTTCTTGGTGGCCAGAGACTTTGTTCAAAATCAAAAAACAGGTTAAAGATAGCCCCTTACTGGTAAGGTACTTTCTGATTTCAGGAGCAAAGCCTCAGTTTAACCAATTCAGAAAATGGGTTTTCATTTTCCAGGCCTTCTTATTGTACAAACAAAAGACTGAAAGCTGGTGTTTATCTTTTTCTTCAAGGCTCAGAGATAAACAGCTTTACAGGTAAAGGCAGTCCTTATCCATAAAGAACAAGTCCAGCTGTATTTGTACAAAACCGTAGGTTTAGCCTTTCTGCCTTAAATCCTAGTGCTGACTTTTTTTTTTTTCTCTCTAATAAATGCCATTTTGGCTTTCCCCCCTCAGAATAGGACACTTTCATCTACATTTAAAACCTATTCAGGCAGCTATTCTTTTTCCTCAATGATTTCCTTAATGGCATCTAGGATACTAAGTTAGTAGAAGCTGCTTCTCCTGTTAGCTTGCCATTTTTTAAGCTAAATCTATTTCTAAAATAATCAAACTATCCTTAGCTGGCATTAAATTATATAGCTTTAGAGGCCTCAGCTTCTTTTTGCTTTAAGCTGCCATAAAATAACTTCACTTCTTGAATCTAATTAAAGTCTTAAGGTATTTATTTCTCATACTAACCCTTCAGCCATGTAACAACTATATTTTCAATGTGAGATAAGACACTATTTTGAAGAAAGTGCTGGATTATTATGTCTGCTGGCATAGCTGCAATGAGAACCTCATGAATTTTCCTTTTTTTTTTTTTCACAATGGTTCATACATTGGATTCATTTATCTTAAAATGGTGGGTAACTACAGCTGCAGACCTTAAACTATAGTGCATGTCAAGCAATTCAGTTTTTTCTTGTACTGTGATGGCATTGCTCTGCTTTTTGGGAGGACTTCCAGCATTGCTAGTGGCATTTTATATGGGTCCCCTGGTGTTATTTGAGGTTTTAACATATTGCACTAAACATGATGAAAACCATGAGAGAGTACTTTTTGCTGTGATAAACAATTTACAGGAGAGACAAATGGCTAACACAGAAAGGATTAGTGTCACATGGCATTTTTAAGTGAATATTTGCAAGACTTGAGATCACCACAACAGCAAAACAGGCTTCAAAATTATTACGGTATTACAGTATGTATTACAGTTAATTTTATGCAGTTAAGATGTAATATTGCATCTTTATGTTTGTTTATGTGTCCTTGTGAATAGTGCTAGGTAAACTCTGTGTTTGTGTTCACATTTTGTTAAAGTTTTAATTTTTATAAGGGATTTTTGAATTTTATAATAAAAAATAAAATAGTCTAGTATCCAAATATATTTTATGCAATTATGACATATATAATTTTTTGATGTTTCTAAGCTATGTAGTTTGTGAGTTTTTTCAAGTTATTACAAATCCCTTAAAAATTTTAAAATATATTTATTGAAAAAAAAAATCTGTGTATAAGTGGACCCAGACTATTCAAGTCCAAGTGGTTTAATGTAAATACTATAATAGTGAATACAGCTTTTTCATAAATATATAGGCATTGACCTATCTTTATCATTACATAATTTGTAGACAGTTCTACATGTTAATATTTATTACATAAAATACCACACTCACTGACTATAATACTACAGTTATCAAGGAAGTTAATATTGGTAAATTAATAAACAAATGCGTGGAACAGAATAGAGAGCCCAGAGACAGACAAGTATAAAAATAGTCAACCTATCTTTGACAAAGGAGCAAAGGGCATACAATGGAGAAAAGGTAGCTTTTACAAAAAATGGTACCAGAATGACTGGACATCTACATGTAAAGAAATAATGATGAATATAGACATAGATCTTAGACCTTTCACAAAAATTCAGTCAAAATCGATCAATAAATCTAAATGTAAAATTCCAAATAATAAAATTTCTAGAAGATAATTTCAAGGAAAATTTATATGATCTTGAATTTAACAATGAATTTGTAGATACAACACCAACGGCATAATCCATTGAATAAATAATGAGATAAATGTGAAATTCGGGGGAAAAAAGTAGCTAATGGCCTAAGGCCTATGATACTAGCACATTCATCATCAATATTAATTTTTAGACACTTTTCACATAGAAGAGAATACAACCTAATGATTTACTAACTTCTAAGCTACTATTTTTTATTATCTATGTTTAAAGATATAAACTACTCTTGTTTAGGGCCAGTATATTTAGGTATACAATGTTTATGATTAAAATTCATCTAAATATACTATGTTGTCTGACATAATACCTTAAAAAGTGCAAAATTTTTATTGTTGCTGCTACCATGATGTGGTCAGCTACCTGCAAAATGGCTTGCAATGAACCATGCTTCCTGTTATTTATGATCTTATAAAATTGTCTCTCTTTGACTCTGGCCTGTATTTAGCAACCTTTACTTTCCTGAAATGAAAGGAATATGGCAAAATGTTGTTTTTGAGATTAGTTTTAAAAATATTCTGTCTTCCTTTTTGTTTGAATCCCGATCATTCTCTCCTTGATCCTCTGGATAAAGCAAGCTACCATGTTGTTGTTAGCATTTTTAAAAAGACAAGCATGGCAAAGAAAGGGTATCTCTGTCAAGCAGCCAGGAACATCCTGAGGCTTGTCAGCAACCCCTTCAGTGAAATTGGGAGTGGATCCTCCCCTCGTGATGACTGTAGTCACAGTTGACAGCTTGACTGCAACCTCATGAGCAGCCCTGAGCCAGAGACACTGAGCTAATTTCTACCTGAATTCCTGATTCATGGAAATTATGGGCTAATAAATAAATCTCACTTTAAGCTACTAACTTCTGAGGTGATTTGTTATACAGAAATAGATAACATAAATATATATAGATATAGTTATATAGATTATATAGAGTGAGAGTGAGCAAAAGAGAGAGAGAGGAGAGAGAAAATTGAGAGAGAAAAGTAAGCTAAATAGGTACTTCTCATCTATGAACTAAATTTTCAAAAAATGTGGGAGTAGAATTAGATAACACTTGTAATAGTCTAAAAAAGGGGCAGTGTTTTTTGGAGACAACCAATAGACCGCTTTGCTTATTTCAAATTTTCTTACTGCAGGTTCTTAGAAGTCAATGAAGAATACAGAAACTTGGTAATTGTGTAATTCACAAAATCTGTAATGTTTTTTACAAGTTACTTACAGTGGGAGATAAATCAAAATTTTTTCCATGAGCAGTCTTTGAAACCATTTATCATTTGTCTTGCATTTATCCATCATACCATCACCATAGATTGGAATATAATTATAAACAATCAGATATATTTGTTAAATAAAATAACAACTGCAAATATTCCTAAGATTTATTATTTTCCTAATTCATTGTTCTGCTTTATAAAAAGTGGACTAAACCAACTTTTCTAACAAATATTAATTATGTATTAATTTATAAATTAATATATAATGTATAAAGGACGTTGTTTTAAATGTTGCTTTTATCTTTGTGTTGTGTTGATTTTTAAATGATTATACAATAGATAGTATATTTAAATCTTTTATATTTATTTTCACATTAGCACAATTTGTCCCTAATATTCTGTGAACCTTAACAGAAACACACTGACTTACACTTTATGGCCTCACACTTCATAATACAGAACATTTAATAGTGTGCTTTAACACAGTAAGGGCTGTATAAAAAACAGTGTATGTACTGTTAAAAGGTAGACAATATTATCTAAAAGTGTTTTTCCTAGTGGTCTCTCAGTCTATCAAATATATCTTTAGGTCATATTGAAATAAAAGTACATGAAAACAATCTAATATTTTGTGATCTAGTACCTAACTTTTAATTATGAAGAAACAATTATTACATCTATTATTTCTTATACATCTTCCCTTACTGGAAAATCCACTGCCAGTACCTATACTGTGTACATTGCTGTCTACACAATAAACAGTAAATGCTTGTAACCAACCCAGCATGCTAAGAAGCTTCATTTTAAAAATTACATTTTTTGCTATCATATTGGTGCCTTGAAGTTAGGGTATCAAGAAAAAATGAGCATAGCCTCAAGCAGAGAAAATACTTAACAATTATCTGATGAACATGAAAAAGATCTTCAATTCCATTTTTCCAGTACTAAATTAGGTTCTAGTTTCTAATCTAATTTAGCATTCAGTTTCCATAGAAATTTTCAAGATAACATTTCAGCTCTCCACTTCACTTAATCTATCAAACCCAATCTTATCTTTATAATGAAGACCATACCTATTGAAGAACATAAAAATTGGATAGAGCAGAATAATCTTTTTATTTTGCTACTTGTCTACATGACAGTACTATTCAGTAGGGACCTAGTAATTCTACTTATGCAGTCCATCTACTTGTAATATGAACTAAAACTCATATTCAGGGAATGCTTTCATATAGCTAATGTGGCTACAGCTTTAGAGTCAGCTTCAAATAAATCTATGAAGAATATTATTTTATTTTTCTTCTAAGTATTCTCATTCTTCTTTTTATTTAAAAAACTATATTTAACTAATATGTGAACTCAACATTAATATAATACTTGTACTGACATGATTAATATATATTAATATTCTTTAATATATTTATTTTATTTTTCTATGAATTGTGCACATTGTAAATGTGATGGAATTTTATTCAATTGTATAATTTTTTAAATTGTGGCATTTTGCATTGTGTACTACACATTTGTGAATTTATGGATGATATTCTCTACTCTGTTGTATGCAATATTATTGAGAAATCACTCTGGGCTAAGGATCTTTTTTTTTCTGTCTCTACAGCATTCCCATACAGGTGAGTGGTATTAATCTATGCTTGCTTTAACAAGCAGAGACTCTCTCCTCCATGACTTTATATTATATGCATGTGACACAGGACATGAGTAATAAATGTAGGTCATTCATCATGGTAAAAGTGAGCTGACCTGACCAGATTGTATCTTCACAAACTCATCTGCTCAGTTTCTTGCTCCCTACACAGCAAAACTCCCTGCTTAATCTCAAAACCAAACCTCAAAATTCTCATCTACCTCTGCTTCCCTTATATATTTCCATAAAATTCAGTTTTTCAGAGTCAAGAACTATTGAATTTAACCAAGAAACATAAATGATCTAGAATGTAGTTGTGTTTAAAATTATAACACAACTAAAATTCATATTTTATATACTGCAAAGTAAATGTAAAATTGTGTGTCACAACTCGATAAAATAATGATACCAGCAAAACAACACTTAAAATGTGGTAAATTTCAGGAACATAATTTGTAAAGACATTATTAAGATGAGCATCAACTTGACACGATTTTAAATGTAAAAGAATACTTCTATATGTCATGAAAATAGCTTAAAATGAAATAAAATGGAATAAAATTTAAAATTTAACCATTTAAAGTATACATTATAGGTAGGCTAGGAATTATCATTCTATTTTAAAAAATAAAGGGGGAGTGAAGCCATCAAGATGGCAAAATAGAAGACTTCAGCCCTCACGCCCCCAAGAAACACAGATGTTGACAACCACCCACAGACAAAAATACCAATGTGTGAGCTCTAGAATCTAAAGGAGTGGTTTCAAAATCCCAATAAAGCATAAAATCTCAGAGTGGACATTTTGAAGAGAGTAAGAAAACTAGTTTCACCTTATGACGTTACATCTCACCAAAGGTGACACGGTTTGGTGAGAAAATAAGCCCCTTTAGACTGCAATTTCTACCGTAAGGAAAAGTAAAAGTGAAATGGGTGCCCAGCTTCCCCAGTCTAGCAGGGTACTGCCTAGTAGGTCCACTTCTGTCTCTTCCTACCCAGAATACTGAAGGATTATGCATGACTGAATCATCTGAGGATAGTTGTTAGGAGCAAGGAAAAGATGTGGGAGTGCACAGCAAATGGCATGTGGTTCTTAACTGTTGCAAGTCCCACGAAAGGGTCAAGAAAAATCCTGCATGAATTTCATTTTAAAGCATACACATTCAAATCAAAAGAATTTGGTCATTGTTTAGTATGTTTGCCTTTGTGGTTTTCTAGAATAGTTGTTGGTATTATTTTGACATGTCATAAAGTCAACATAATGATTGATATAACTTTAAGTCACTTTTAGTGAAATATCATCATTTGCAAAGAAAAGTATAAGATTAGGATTATATAGTAGTATATGCATAAGATGCAAGCTCATGCTACCTGGAGTTTATGGCTTTCACTCAGAAAATTCATAGGAAACAAAGTAAGTCACTATAGTCACTCCAAACTGTGTGCCTATTAATTCTCAAAGAAAGAATATGAAATAGTGGCATGATTATTTCAGTAACTATAGATCCCAGACTATGAACCTCATTTAATTCTTTAGTTGCTTTTTCTTCATGTCGTTTATTATTTTGAGAACAAACTCAAAATATGGGTGTGGTGTGCTACAGTGGAAATATAATAAACTTTGAAGTCAGGAAGACACAAATTCAAATCCCATCTAGGTTACCTATGAACTAGGTTCCTGATCGCCTGTGAGGAGCATTAGTAAGCTAAGATGAAGCTACTAATAACCATGTCAAGATAACTGCACTTATTCAACAAATTAAAAAATATAAAATACCTGCTTCTATGACTGGTAATTAGCAAGTATTGTCTTATTAAATATTAAGACAATTAAATACTAGTTTCCTCATCATTGTGGAAATCAACCTAAATGATAAAATAAAATAGAATAAAGAATACTTTATTAATAAATAAAGGAAAGTATTTGCTAAAGTTAACCAGAGAAAGTGGCCTACTAAGAATATTAACTTTTCTTTTTTCTTTTGATTCATAAATCCAGTGCTTTGTTTTATACTACCGAGAAAATTTTCATGCCTTCTTAAAATGTTCTTAAAATCCAAGTAGTTATTAGTGTGCTTGTTTTGTTTTCAATCTGTCTCTTCTTTTAAAGCCATTTAATATCTGTGCCTTAAAGGCTTGACTGACAGACCGAAATCTCTCTTCACCACTTTCTTCAAAAGGATTTTGGTTGTACTTATGCAAATGAATTCCCAGTGGCCTGTCTCCAAATTCTTCTTGAGTGAGAACACAAAATAGAAACTTACATAAATTTGAAAGCATAGATAAGTAATAAAGCATTAAAATGAAATATACTAAACTGGAAAATATAATACTTTTAAGAAAGTAATCAGAAATAAATCATTGCAAATTACTTTTATTCAAACATTTTTATTTGAAAATTAATAGCAATGAATTATAGAACAGAAGGTCATCTTATATTAAGTTTATCATCAAGTAATTTTTGGAATAATCAAAAATGACTTTCTCTTTTATTCAGCATATAAAACATTTAGCTCAATTTTATAATCAGGAAATGCTTTTTTATGGTTGTTCTCTTTCTTGTTCTCCATGATTTTATTTTTCAGCAAACTAAACAATTTAGAACGCTATTTGTAGTCATAAAATTTAAAGTTATTCCCAAGTTACTATAGAACTACTTAGTAAAGATAGCAATCTTATGAGCTGCTATCAGCCTCACTGCAATCCTGATGGTTTATGAAAGAAAAAGATGAGAAAGAAATACTGTATTTTCACAAGGAGCAGAGAATCTTATTAACTTTGAGCTATTTTTTTTTCTTTTTTCCATTCTTTTTATTTTTTTTCTGTTAGTTTCAGAAGTATGGGGGCCTAATCCATCTACCACTTTTAAGTCTTAAATATTCATATCAAACATTTAAAACCATAATTTACCAACATCATTAACATAGAAGTTTGCCAGCTTTCAAGAGATATTGACATTGTTTTGTAAAACTACAAACCTAGGTCTGAACAAAATGTTATATTTATCATGAAAAAAATATTTATAAAAAATTTAAAATACGCTTTATGTTCTTAACTGCACGTCTACATTTGCATGGAGTGAATGGAATCATATTCTGCATACTTAAATAATATACATCTGAAAAGTTCACATCAGTTGGTAATATCTTACCAAATAATTCAAGTATTCTGTAATGTATGTTATGTAACACTTTGTCTACATATGAACAAAACACTGTTGGAAAATACATTTCACTACTTTTAAAAAGTAATACTTGGAAACAATACTGATACTTCAAGAAGACCTTCGCTAATTTCCCACTACCTACCTATCAATCCAAGTCAAGTTAGTTTCACTTTAGGCAAATGGCTTAATTTCTTGAATTCTCATTTTTCCCATCTGTAAAGTGAGTAAAGTATGTACCTTAACTTAAGGTTTCTCTAGACCTTCTGATTTAGAAGGACAATGCACAGCAGATAGCAAGATACATGGCACATAATAATCATTCAATAAATATAATAATATAATATGATTAATACTATTGCTATTTTTCCAGTTTGGGTTTCCCAGGAAGCAAACTGAGGAGTTTGTAGCTCGGGATGTTTATTTAGGTGGGCTGTTAGACTTAACACAAGTGGAACTGAAGGGAAGGGAGCAGGAATGGTTAGAGAAAGAAGCTGATATGGGCCTACTGACAGCTTTGGCCATCCCCACTATGAGTTCTGGAGCCAAAAGGGCCCTTCAGGGTTGTCCCAAGTCAGGCCTTAATGTCTAGGCCTTTAATCTCCCAAGTGGATCAGTTACTTGATGTGGCCATCCTGCGGAGGGAAGTGGTCTTGAGAAAGCAGTTCTGTGCAGCTGAGGCAAACCCTGAAGGAGCTAAGAGCTGAAGGCTGACTTTTAACAGCCCTCCCTGTACTGAGGCAACAGATTCTTCTTTGAAGGGGAAATTAAGTGGCACATTACAGCATCTGCCACAGTTACTAATGTCCAATCATAATTCTTTAGTTAATTTTCAGTAACATCAGTATTGTAAAATCAAAGTATTATAATTCATCTTACTTTTCAAGTTTCTCAATATCTTTGATAGAAAATGATTTCCAAATCAGTTAATCATAATGCTATTTTTATGAAATTTAATATTAATTTTTATAATAGGTATTTTCATCCTCTATTCATATACCTGATGAACAGTCTGTCTTATATTAAAAGTAATTTGTGAATGAGTCATCAGAAGAGTTTACTCTGGCCCTTGGAAAAGAAGGTAATCTTGTTGAACATTGTTAAATATGCCAACTACCCTTGTAACAACTTACTGAATTTCCAGGACCTGGATGGGAGTGAGAGTTAAGGGTGCATTTCCTCTAACGCTTTGCTCTTGTTTATATGCATGCTATGTACGTAATACTTAAGTTCCATTCCACATTGAGTCTGCATGATAAATCTATACTTAAAAATAAAATGGCATTCATCCAGTGATAAACAAGTTCTAGAAAATAATGAACCACTTTACATGCATGATCTCTTATTTTAATTTCATAACAATTCTTCCCTTTTTGCAGAGGAAGAAACTGAGTTTTTCACGTTAAATAACTTTTCAGGATCATGTAAGAGAAAAAAAAATTTGAACCCAGGGAGTTATATTCAAAGCTTATGCTCTGAAACAGACACCTTTTGGCTATCTTAACCTCTTGAATAAAAACAACAACAAAAACAAACAACAAACCATCACCATCTGTCACTTTCCTGAGTCTAATAGATTTTATAAAATAATTGTATACCTATGCGGGGGATGGTGGATGAGGTTACAGAAATATACATTTAGAAGTTAATATCCAGGCTCTTAAACTGGCTTCTCATCATTTCAACACAGAGCATTCCCCTTGTCCTTCAATTTACAAAAGCTTCAAATTTATACCATCTCTCTGGTTCTTCTCCCCTTGTCTGCTTGTATGGATTTAACTCCACTTTCTTTCAACAGTGTTAAATCAAAACCACAAAACCTAAAACTTCACAAATTCTTTAAAATCTGACTTTCAGAGCAACTTAACCACCATATAATTTACGAATAGATTTTCTACATGGTGGTTCAGGAACAGTGTTTTAGATGTCAGTAGTTAAAGGGGTGCTTCACATCTTCTCACACATTGAGCAAAATAATGATTTTTAGGACTTTTCTTAAATAACAAACTTAGGATTACTTCAATTCCTCATATCAACAAGTAATTAATGATTTGAAAAAATTCTCTCGACCTTTCTGACACTTCAATATTATGGATTTGATCTGTAAAAAGTAAAACTAAGACCTAATACTTGTAAGCTCTAGGATTATATGATCCTAAAATAAAGTTTCATATATTTAGCAGATAAAATAAAGTTTCCAAATTTTAGGCTAGCCAACAGGTAGTCAAAAAAGTGATCTGATATTTAGTTTTGTTTTCATGTATGTATACTATAGATTGAATACACATTTTAGATAAATTTAAATATAATTAAGTTTAAACATCATTGGGAATTTTGATTATAATAAAGAATAAATCCAAGCAAATTATTGAAATGATCAACTCTCATCAAAATATGTCATCTTGATTCACTTCGAAAAAAAATTATATTGCTAAGAGACTAATGTAACAAGGTCCATAGGTTCATGCAGAATTTTTACTTTTTATTGTTAAAGTAACTTAAAACTAGTATACCCCTTCTTTTCAGCTTCTTATTCAAATGACTGTAATTAATATGCTCATGTATGTATGTTTGGGTGGTTTGATATACAGAGGAATCCGTATTAATCCCATGGATAATTATTTGTATGTGTTAATTTGGTGTTCTATTAAAAATAAAAATTAAAATAAAAACTTTTAAACCTTCCTTCTATGCCCACTTTACTTTACTGTTACCCTTGATTTAAAAGTACAAAATTTATTATTTCTATATCATTAAAACATACATTTAAAAGTAACAGTTTTCATAATATTTATTCTTCAGACAAGATAAATCAGACTAAAAATACTAAGAAAAATTGAAATAAAATTTGAAATAGTCTTATATGTTTGCTTGATATGTTACAAAAAGATATTACAATAACTTTATTGGGTGCATTGGAAAGAGTAAAAGATTATTTCATTCATAGACATTTTTTTCCTTACTTTTTTAAGAAAAAGTATTGCACTTAGTATAATTTTTTATTATAGAAATACTAACTGTAAATGATACCAGATGTGTTTCCCTGGCTTTAATGTTAATGTCACTTTGCCAAACATGTGAGAAAAATTGAAACTGAAACGTTTGGGACAAGATGAGATAGAATTGAGGTGCTCGGCTGGGCGCTGTGGCTCAAGCCTGTAATCCCAGCACTTTGGGAGGCCAAGACCGGCGGATCACGAGGTCAGGAGATCGAGACCATCCTGGCTAACACGGTGAAACCCCATCTATACTAAAAAATACAAAAAACTAGACGGGCGACGTGGCGGGCGTCTGTAGTCCCAGCTACTGGGGAGACAGAGGCAGCAGAATGGCGTAAACCCGGGAGGCGGAGCTTGCAGTGAGCTGAGATCCTGCCGCTGCACTCCAGCCTGGGCCACAGAGCGAGACTCTGCCTCAAAAAAAAAAAAAAAAAAAAAGAATTAAGGTTCTCAAAAGCATAAGACATGAAGATCAAAAAATATTTTACTGCAAGCTCATATTTATAAAATGTGAAAGAAAAAATACATTAGAAAGGAATGGTAATAAAAGTGAAGATATCCTTGCAAGCTTGTTCTCAGTGGTATTTACTTTTTAAATTCAGTTTGGTGCAATTCAACCTTAAAAAAAAAAATCTTTGCTGTTTTAAAGTATTTGCCGTTTTAAAGTATTAAGGAAATGAATGTTTAATATAATTTTACAAGAAGATTTGTTTGAAGTAATCTGATCAACTCTACTCCTCAAAACTCTACTGTGCTAACAATTGAGACTTCATTCCGCGCTCTAGAATCAGTCCATCTACTAGGTTCCAGAGGTTGCCTTGAATCATTCAGAAGGAATTGAGAAATCCTAGGTTACTATCTCAGGTTGAACTACTAGGTCATTCTTAAAGACACTGGGGCACTGCTTATACTCTGATCTTAGTAATTGGGTTTAGGCCTTGTTTTGTTGTCAGTCCTTTAGTTTTAGAAGAGAATACCTTATTTATTTTCCTACTTTTTAAAATCTGTTCAGGACCTCGTTCTACCTGAACTAATTTCTAAGTAATGACTCTGAACTCTGAACTGATGACATCTGACTTAAGTCCTCCTATGTGAAAAATGTCCTTAATGTTAAACCTGAGCTTGTCTGTTTGTTGCTGCACTGAATGTTGTGTTACAGCAAATAACAGAGCCCACATTTCTCTCCTGCCAGCCACATATTTAACTCTTCCTACACCTTTTTCTTCCTATCTATACAGAGCAAAACCTTTCTTCTACCACCATGCACTCTAGAAACCATGATGTACTCCCAGACCAAGGGGTATCTGTGCCTGCTTTAATCTTCTACTTGCAATGTCTGCTTTTTATTGTTCTGAAATTTGTAATCAAGAGTAAGCTCTCAAGGCAATTTTGTATAGTTACCCAAAGGATCTTAATATACACTTCACGTATGCATGTATGTATATTAAAGGGGTAGAACTATTACTAGGTGGACAATAATGTAAATCATGAGTAACACACACAAGTTTTATATTAAGTGTTATAAAAGAGATAACATTTTATGGGTGTTTAAAGGAAGAAGTCATATGTGACTAAGGAAAGGCATGATGACAGAATGTCTCAGGTAGCAATTTCGTAACCAGCTCATAAAAATCAATACCTGTAGACTGGATTTTCGAATTTTTTCTGCTAATATTGATAAATATAAAGCCAGAGTAACTGTGTCTGAATCTCTGCACTGTGTGGTCTTTTACAAGTAACAACACTGCTTTGCTTGATTTTCCTCATCAGTAAAAGAGGATTTATCACAGAGTGTTAGAGGATCAAATTAGTTACTGTAATAATTAGTATTTTAACAAAGTTAAACATTTCCTGGCATGAGGAAATGTCAAGAAATTTGGCACTTAACTTTACTAGTAGTAATAATTAGTAATTATTACTGTCATCATCACCAGGATAGTCATTTTTATTATCATCATCTTATTAAAGAAAATGGTAAAAATAAGACAATTGGAGGCAAGTAGTATGACATGTATTGGATAGAATGAAGGTAATTCTGCTTATATGTTATTATTAATTTTAGTTTGCTTTAAAAAATTAAATTGGGTTTGAAAAGAGACAAAAGATTTAAAAATGGTATAATGTAGTATATTACAAATTATTCCCATTAGCAATAATAAAGCTAATGCCAAATTGCCTGGGTCTCATTAATCCATTAATTTTTCTTCCTATTTGTTAGAAATGAAGAGGCAGACATATGACTGAGGGAAGTGAATTGTTCAGAGTCTTCTGCTATGTTTTGTCATGATTAGCCTCAAAGTTTATTTGGTGTAATCAAATATAGAGTTTTGTCGATGGAGTGGAATCATCCTCTGAGAAATTAAATTTTCACCCTCTTTGTGGTAAACGTATTAGTAATTTCATCAAAAGGTTTTCTGTTGAAAAAAACAAAAAGGTCTTGGGAAGCAAAAAAAATGAAAAATTGGATAACCATGAGTATTTTGAAGAGAAATAAGGAGTTGTTTAAATGTAATTTAAATATTTGATCAAGGATCTAAAATGATAAGAACTACAGTTTACAAAGGTTATATTGAACTAAGTAAAGTTGGTTTCTGGACATTTTTGATAAACATTTGAGGACTTAGATAGTAATGGGTAAATGGAATTTGTAGTATTCGTTAAGGCATGTTAAGCAAAAGAGTGTATTTGTGCATTTGTGCTTCCATAACAAATACCTAAGACTAGAACAGAAGACACATTCTGTTCTAATGTGTAAAGAACAGAATTTTTTTTCTCATACTTATGGAGTCTGAAAGTCCAAGGTAAGGCACTGGAAGCTTTGGTGTCTGTTGAGGGCCCAGGCTCCGCTTCCAAAGGCACCTTGTTGCCGCATCCTCACAGGACAGAAGGTGGAAAGGAAACAGGGCCTACCTAGTTTTCTCTAGCCCTTTTATAAAGCCACTATATATACGACGATGGAGCCCTCATGGCTTAATCACTTCCTGAAGGCCCCATCTCTTAATACTTTCATTGGGCATTCAGGTTTAGGCTGAAATTTGGAGGGGACACAAACATTCAAGCCATAGCAGAAAATAACAGATGAAACTTCCACAGGGTCATATAGTGTATTTCTTAACTCCGGCAAAACTTTACATGTCTTTCTTATTAATTATTTTTTACCTGAGTCCATTCCCTACACTTTTGACTGATTATGTTACCCTTGGGTAAAGATTCTTTCCCTTTGCCTTTTTCATAAGAGAAGTGCCCTGGACAGATTTGGCCTATCCTCACATTTAAGAGTGCATCTACTTTATAATACCCAATCTCATATGTATCATTAAAATAATACATTGTAAAAGTTTGGGTTATTGTAATAGATATAACTAGAACTCTCAGACAAAAAAGAAAGCAAGAAAAGCTTACTGGTTACTGAGCAATTATAATTATGCCCAGTTATTGAGCAACATATATTAACTTTGTCTTATTTTGTCACAACAGGAATTAATATAGATTTTAAAGTTGTGAAAATAGAGTCTCATATACAATATATTGTTCAAGCTTCCATATCTAGAAATTTCACTGATTTTTTTTTTTTTTTTTTTTTTTTTTTTTAATGAAAAGCTTAGTTAGTCCTAGACTAGCAAACTGGCTTAGTAATGTTTTTGATTTGGAGAGAAAATATTCAGATTAGCAATTCTACATGAATATTAAAAATCAATGAGGAAGAGTCTACCTATTGATAGCAAGTAGGCTCAGAAACTACTATATACAGAATTCCCTAAAGCAGTGAGCTTTTCTCATTTAATAAGGATATAAATGATATTTTTCTATTCTGATAGAATAGTTACAGGCCACACACATACACAAAATGAGATAAATATCAGACAGTATATTTAAGTATGAATTCATTGGTCCGATTTTAAGAATGTTGAGTAAATTTTCAACTATCTTGCAACATTATTGTTTAAATATTATTTTGCTGGCATGTGTGTTTAATTCTATTATAACTGAATGTCTTTTGGGGAAATTTGAAAATAGTGAATACAGTTAAAGGAAAGTAAACTTTTAAGAATGGAGATGTGAAGTTTGCTATTGACTTAGCAAATTTTATTAAAATTTACATATGAAAGAGCATTAATATAGACTATAGAGTAAAATATATCAGTGATGTTAACATTTTATTTTGGGGATGAAAGTTCTTTTGTCTACTGTCTCTCAATTAACCTTAAACAACATGGAAAAAGAACACTATCAAACTCCTTTCTTAAAACTACTCAGAATATTATCAGTGGTGGCTTTCCTAATTTGGATTATTTTGTTTTATAAAATCTACAGCTATATCATATTGCAACATTGCAAAACTAGGTTTTTGACAGCATTATTGAGGTATATTTATATAACATACATTACATTTACATTGTAAATACATTAATATATGATTTTTAGTAAATGTGTAGTTGTGTGCATATATCACCAAAGTGCAGTTTTAGAGTATTCTCATCACCCCTAAATTGTTCCCTGAACCCTTCTGGAGTTAATACCTACTCCCACACTGAGCCCTAGGCAACCACTGAACTCTTGCCTTCACAAATTTGCCTTTTGTGGACATTTTATATGAATGGAATCATACAATATTCAATCTGTTGAATCTGGTGCCTTTCATTTAGCATAAAGTGCTTTGGAGGCACATCCATGTTGTAGCATATATCAATAATGTATTCCTCTTATTTCTGAATAATATTCTGCAAGTATATGTCATATAGTAATTACCAATTTACCAGTTGATAAATAATTTTATTCTTTCAATGTTGTATCTTTTATAAATAATGATGCTATGAATATAAGCTATATAAAAATATATAATTTATTTTCTAAGATTGCTAGATGTAGAATGACTGGGTCATTTTTTTTTTTTTTTTAACTTTTTAACTAGTTGTGAAACTTTTTCAAAATGACTACCATTTTGCATCTCCACCAGTGAAAGGTTTTTGGTTTTGCTTTCCTATGATAGCCAAAATTTTTTCTCCTCTTAGTCATTCTAATGAGTGTAAAGTGGTATTTCATTGTGGTTTCAATGCACATTTCAAATATGAATAATAATGTTATACATCTTGTCATATGACTATTTATCACTAATATACCTTCTTTCATGAAATGTCTTTGCAAATTTGTGTTCAAATTATATTTGAGACTTTATTTACTCTTGTTCCTTAAAAATTATGGATACAAATCCTTTATCTGGTATAATTAATTCACAATTAATTTTTCTTATTTTGCATTTTGCCTTTTCATGTTCTTAATAGTATCTTCTTTTGCAGTGGAAACGTTTTAATTTGATTAACTCCAATTTTCTGTTTTTTTTTTTTTTTTTTTAAATAGATCATGCCCTTGGTATTATATTTAAAAAAAATTTTTGTCTAGCCCTAAATTTAAAACCAAAAAAAGGTTTTTTTAAGAAATGTTATAGTTTTAACTATTATACATCAATCTATGATCCATTTTAGATACTCTCATGCATGGTTTGAATTAAAACTACTATTTCATTTATTTGTTTTTAGATGTCCAGTTGTCTAGAAACTACTTGTTATAAAGACTTACTGTCGATCTGTTGAATTATCCTGTAACTTTGTCAAATTCAATTGACCATAAATGTTAAGATTTATTTCTGGACTCAATTCTATCACATCTTGACATCAATACCACACTCTTGATTGCTATGGGTTTATAGTAAATTGTACAATACAGAAATGTAAGTTCTCTAGCACTCTTCTTCTTTTAAAAATTGTATTGTCTGTTGTAGGTTTTTTGCTTACCCCTATAAACTTTAGTATCATCAAGTAAGTTTCTAGAAAAGAAAGTAGGCTAGGTATTTGATAGAAAATATGTTGGAATTAGATCAGTTTGGGAGAATTGACATTCTCCTTTATTCAGATCTTCAATTTCGTTACAATGTTTTTAGTGTACATCTTCTGCACATTTTTGCTAAGTATATTTCTAAATATTCATTATTATTTATATTATTTTATTGTTTTCCTTGCTGTTATTATAAATGATAAATTTTCTCTTACTTTCTTTTTATAGAGTTTATTTTTAGTTTATAAAAAATGCAATTTTCTTATGTACATTGATCTACCATCCTGTGACCTTCCTAAAGCATTTTATTCCTCCTAGTATTTTTCCTTTTGTAAATTCCTTGCAGTATCATGTTTGGAAATCTTAATAGTTTTTCTTCTTTGTTTCAATTTAAGTGCTTTAACTTATCTTTAAACATCACAGGTAAAACTTTCTATGCAATATTGACAAAATGCCAAAAGTGGACAGCTTAAATTATTCCCAATTTTAAGGAAAAATAAATAAGTCTTTCATCATTAAGCATGTATATGTTTTGGTAGACACATTTTGTCAAGTGGAAGAAGACCTCATTTAATAGTAGTTTGTTGAGAAGTTTTATCATTAGTGGCTTTTAGATTTTGGCAAATTCTTTTTATGCATCTATAGCACTAACCATGCGGTTTTTGCTCTTTTGTCTTTTACTATTATATACAACATTGATTGAATTTTGAACGCTAATACATTTTGTATTTCTAAATTAGTCTAATTCATCATGATGTGTAATCTCTTTTATATATTGATTAATTTTTTTGCTAATATTTTAAGGACTTTTTATATCTATGTTACTGAGAAGTATTGGTCATAATGCTTTTTCTTTAAATGTGGTATCTTTTTACGGCTTTGATATTGGGGATAACACTTCTTTCACAGAAGGAGTTGAGGTATTCTATTTGCTAAAAGTTCTTGTGAAAAATTTATATCTATATGTGTGTGCATATAAACACACATATACATACACACACATATAAATACATATATAGGTATATATAACTATCTGAAATAAAACATGAATGATTCCACCTAAGATGTTGATTTTATTTGTGGAAAGTGTTGTTGTTTTTGAGAAAGAATCTCAATTCTTTCCCCCAGGCTGGGGTGCAGTGGCAAGATCATAGCTCACTGCAGCATTGAACTCTTAGGCTCAAGCAATCCTCCTGCCACCACTTTCTGAGTAGCTAAGACAACAGGTGCACAAAATCACATCTGGCTTAATTTTACTTTTTGTAGAGACGGGACTTGCTACGTTGTCCAGACTTGTCTCTAAGCACCTGGCCTCAGCAATCCTTTCATCTCAGCCTCCAAAAATATTGGGTTTCAGGCATCTGCCACTGCATTCAGCTTCTTTTTCTTTTTATTTTTTTAATTACAAATTAAATCTTCTTACTTAGGCTTGCTTTGATTTTCTGTTTGTTTTGGAACCACTTTTGGTGACTTGTGCCTTTAGGACATTTCTTTTTCTCTAAAATTTTAAATTTGCTCATTATTATTGCTATTAATATTTTATTATTGCTAAGCTATTTATTATACTTTTTCACACATCTTTTAATTTCTGCAGTGTCAGTAGTGAGATCTCCTTTACCATTGCTGATATTAGTGGTATATATTTCCTTTTATTCTTTTCTACTTTCCTTCTTTCTTGCCAGAAAGAGACTTCCATTTTTTATCTTTTAAAGTAACAAACACTGATTTAATTGTTTTACGTGATTTTTGATATAATGTATGTTCATTATTTTGCTTATTTTAAACAGCTTGCTTTTTCTAGTTTTTTTAAAGGCAGAAACTTATAAATATTCAATTAACAACAAAGTTTGGATACTTCCCTGGAACAGTAAACAGAGATAATAAAATCAATCCAATAAAGAAACTGTGGCACGTATACAAAATGGAATACTATGCAACCATAAAAAGGATGAGTTCCTGTCCTTTGCAGGGACATGGATGAAGCTGGAAACCATCATTCTCAGCAAACTATCACAAAGACAGAAAACCAAACACTACATGTTCTCACTTATAAGTGGGAGTTGAACAATTAGAACACATGGACACAAGGAGGGGAACATCACACATTGAGGCCTGTTGTGGGGTGGGGGGCTGGGAGAGGGATAGTTTTAGGAGAAATACCTAATGTAAATGATGGGTGCAGTAAACCAACATGGCACATGAACACCTATGTAAGAAACCTGCACATTGTGCACATGTGCCCCAGAACTTAAATAATAAATAATAAATAAAATAAATCCAAAAATAATTAGACAAAATATTTACAAGGAATTATTGAATCTATTCTCAAAGAAATAATTGAATGTTATATCTTATAATAAAAGGCTAAATATAACTGAGAGAAAAATAACTTGATATATAATATGTAACAGTCCATGAACATAAAATATATAAAGAGTATACCACGTGTATTCTAAGAATATACAATGATAAAGACATTCAGCAGGTCTAGGGTGTGACTAGACATCTGCCATTTTTGTTTGTTTTTGCTTTGTGTTGATCCCATAGGTACAATGATGTGTGTATCCAATTAAATATTACTAGCCTGGAATATGTTAGATTCAAATTCAAAAAGTGAGGCAGTAACCAAGACAATTTTAACTGAAATTAGGACCAATTATACTATTATCTTGTTTTCTATTATTGTTAGGCAATGCAAAGCATAGCATAGCAAAGACTTGAACAAATATATAAAAATATCACAGAAAGTATACAAATTAATTAGTTTTTTTCCTGAAGCTAAAGTAATATGGATAATGAGGGGACTGACAAATATTGAGGGACTTTCCATAAATTACATAGTATTTAAGATTTTTATACTAGAATTTATATTATTAATTTATACAGTTAGAGCATGGAAATGGTTGAGATTCTGTTCTTATTAGATAACTCTAATTCGCTTAGAGTCATCTGTGAAGCAGTTTATTCTCTAGAATATTGCAGAAAGCAATAGCACAATCAGCCAGGAAGTAATGGAACATAACAGCTGGGTATGGTCAAACAGAGAAAAGAATCAAAGATAACCCTGCTAAAACCACTGTTGTCCCAGTGTAATTGTAGTTACACACATGAAGCTATATTCACTGAGAACAATATCAAAGGCTTCACAATGCATTGGGAAAAGGAACTTCCTTAAAATAACCCAGACAGGCAATAAAAAGTGAACAAGGTGATAACAAAGAAGACCCAGGTTGGGAGTGGGTGTAGACCCAGATTGACAGCTGTTGCTATGTTAATCTTGTCATTCTGGTTTTCATTTGTTTCTGGAGATTCAAGTTACCATGAGTATTAGATAATTTACCCCAATGTAGCTTTGCTCCAACCCAATTTCTGTGTTGTTTTTGTGCAATATATTACTTTTCCATGTTATATGCTCAACAATATATCATATGTGTATTATTCTACCCAATAATTGCTCTTTAAATCAATTAAGACAAGAAAAAAAAATCTGCCTTTATTTTGTCTTCTACAGTTGCATCATTACATTCACTGTTTCTTTTTGTTTTCTTGTATGAGTTAAAATTATTTTCCAGTGTCTCTTAATTTCTGCCTGAAGAAAAACATTTAGTATTTCCTGTAAAGTCAGCATGCACCAACAAAACTCATTTATTCTTTCAGTTTTTGTTTTTCTGGGAATGACTTTAATTCATCTTTTTTTTTCTCTCTCTTTTGAAGAAGCTTTTTTGAATACAGGGTTTTTTGTTGAGTCTCTTTTTTGATGAAAGGTAGCTGTTAATCTTTTGTGTCTTCTTTTGTGATTAGTCATTTTACTCATACATATACATTATTGAGCATATAACATATAGAAAAGTAACATATTGCACAATAACACCACAGAAATTGGGTTGGAGCAAAGTTATCTTGGGGTAAATTATCTAATACTCACGGTAACTTGAATCTCCAGAAACAAATGAAAGGAGCCAGAATGATAAGATTAACATAACAACAGTTGTTAATGTACAGTTCCTTTCTTAAATTATGTTCTTTAAGAAATATAAAATTACAGAAAATAATAACTGTAACATTGTATTGTTAGGTTTGAAACATTTAAATATATAATAACATGTATAGAATGTCCCATCCAATAGCAGAACTTTAACCAGGACCGACCAAATGCTAGGACATAAAGCAAATCTCTAAATTTAAAAGAATAGAAATAGTGTAAAATACGTTCTGAACCCTGTCTTAGACCATTTTGTGTTGCTATAACAGAATACTGAGTCTGGGTAATTTGAAAGAACAGACATTTATTGGACTGGTGGAAACCTGGTCTCCACTTCCAAGATGACTCCTTGAATGCTGCATCTTCTGGAGGGGAGGAACAGCGTTCCTCACTAGGCAAAAGAATGGAAGAGAGGGAATCCATTGGCCAAAATCTTTTTTTTTTATGGCTGCATTAATCCATTCAAGGTAGAGTTTTCATGACCTAAACAGTTCACATTTGGTCCCAACTCCCAACACTGTTGGATTGGGGATTAAGCTTCTCACACTTGAATTTAGAGGGGATGGAAACATTCATATCATAATAAACACCATTAATAAAATCAGATATGATAAAGGGGAAATTACTCCTAATCTTACAGCAATAAAAAATATTCTAAAGAAATGTTATTAAAAATTGTATCCCAATGTATTAGACAACCTAAATGGGCAAATTTTTAAAAATATGTAAACAACCAGAACTGACAGAAGAAGTAAATGATCTGAATAGACCCATAAGTAAAGAGATTAAATTAGTTATCAAAAAATACCAAAAAAGCCTAGCACCAGATTTCATTAGTGAATTCTAACCAATATCATCATTTATCATTTAACAAGGAGACATTTTGAGAAATGTGTTGCTAGACAATTTCATTGTTCTGCAAACATTACAGAATATCTGTACTAACATAGATGGTATAGCCTACCACACACCTAAGCTATATTGTATAGCTTATTGTTCCTGGGCTACAAACCTGTATAGTGTTTTAGTCTACTCTAGGCAATTGTGAAACAATTATATATATATATATTATATATAATATATATGCATCTATATATTATATAAATATGCATCTATATATGCATATTATAATATATATGCATTTATATATTATATATAATACATGTATTTATACATTAATATATAATATTTCATTTTTCACAGGACATCTTGGAGATATCCAAGATCAAAGTGCCAAGAGGTGGTCTGCTGGAAATTATAATCTATATATAATTATATATAATCTATATATTTATATATAATATATAATGTGTTATATATTATATATATAGTTTATATATATAATTTTTAAATAAATTTAGTGTACTAAATTTGTAAAAAAATAAAATAATTGTGTTACAACAGTTAGAGGGCTACAAAGTCATTAGGTGATAGGAACTCTTCCACTCCATTATAATCTCATGGGCTGTATATGTGATCTGTCATTGAATAAAACATTGTTACGCAGCACATAATTGTACTTAAAGAGAAACTACATAAATTCATCACAAACTTCAGAAAAATAAGAGAGAGGGGAGCAATTTCCAATTCATTCTATGAAGCTAATATTACCTGGATACCAAAACCAGAGAAGGAAAACAAGAAAAGAAAATTACAAACCAATGTGTGCTATTAATTGGACACAAGATCTTTTCCAAAATATCTGCAAACCTAATTAAGTAACACATGAAAATAATTATAAACCATGACCCAGGGTTGACATGGTATGTTTCTCTCCATCTCTTTATTTTTAAGCTGCCTAAATCTTTATATTTACATTGGTTTGGTAGACAACATATAGCAGGTTCTCAGGGTTTTTTTTTTTTTTTTTTCTTTTTTCTCAGCCATTCCAATAATCTGTCTTTTAATTGATATGTTCAGACAATTCTCCTTAATCTGATTAGTGATGTAGGTAATTTTATCAGCTGGCCCTTGATTCTGATACCCCAATGCTAAATTAAACATGATTTCTCGTTTGGCTCAAAGTCTCTTCAGCGTTCATGAGTATAATATTCAACATTTTTATTTACAGCTGATTCTCATTAAAATATTTAGGGATCATTGTTATTCCTTGAAATATGTGAGCTTGCTGCAAATTGATTTTGATGTTAAGGAATAGGGAGAAAAATTACTTCTTTTTTTTCTATGTAAAAAACTTCCATGAAAATGCACAAATACATGTATTTTCCAACTATTTTTTCAAAATTTGTTGTAACCCTTGTGACATACATATCTATATGAAAGCCACATATGCTGTACCAATTTTGTAAAGTATATTCTGTGTCTCAATATTTTATTTGATTTAGACAATGCATAATCACATTGACAACTGCATATATTTTTAAATTATATCGCTCTAACTCACTATAGAGATAGCTCTACCATTGATGAGGAAAGATATTCCCAGGAAGTACTACAACAGAGTTGCAGAACAGTTAACCGATTTGAAATGGTTCAATTCCTTACAATTGACACACTTTTAGAATGAAGGTTTAGAGCTCTGCATTTTGCAAAGTTTGCAAAGTTTTCAACTCCTGTTCTTGTCTCTTTAATTTTCAAATTCTGATGTATTAAAAGTGCTTACTTGTCAGTGTTTGGCTCCTGGTTTCCACTGCAAAGAAATCTGTCCTCTGCTTACTGCATCACTGTTTTATATACTCAGCTTTTGAATCTCCCGGGCCACAGTAACCATTTACCATACCAAGGGCAGTGTAAATGGTTACATTTACATATGTAATAGCTACCAGGTATATGTGTCACTTTCAGAAAAGCAAAATAAAATCAGTAACAAAGGCAACCAAACAAGTGTTTCCACTGCAGAACTGGACATCCTCAGATATAAAATGGTGGTCCCTCAGCTCTGAGGTATAGATTGGGGTGTGGGAATAATTAATACAGACTCTACCCCACACTCTCTTGGTTATAACAGATAATGCATAGATTATATAGAAATTAAAGTTCTGTATTTTTTGAAATTAGAAACATGAACCTTGTTATTAACTATTTCCACAGTTTTCTCTGTTAAGCAGAGTGAAGCATTTTCCTTTATCACATGCTTTTCTCTAAAACTTCAGCTAGTTTATCTGAAGCATGTTTTAAATTTAGAAAACATTTTATCTGACTAAAAATCATTTTTTCTCTATATGGAAACATCCTTTCTATATATAATACTCATATGTTTAGCTAAAAATGTATTATATAAACTTGTTGAGACAACAAATTTCATTTAAATATTAATCTAAATTTCAAAATCTTGTTCTGAAGTAGATACTATATTCCAGCTCTTAGTGTATATTTAATAAAAGGAAAATCTGGTTGCAGTAGCTCATGCCTGTAATCCCAGCACTTTCAGAGGGCAAAGCAGGAGAATGGCTGGTAGTCAGAAGTTCAAGACCAGCCTGGGCAACATGGCGAGGGCCTCATCTCTATGTAAAACTTAAAAAAAGAACAATTAAGCAAGTGTGCCAGGGTGGCATGCATGTGTAGTCCCAGCTACTCTTGAGTGCAGGAGGTCGAGGTTGCAGTGAACGATACCGTCGCTGTACTCCAGCCTGAAGGCAGAGCAAGTCCCTGTCTCAAAAAAAAGAAAGACTTAGTTTAAATTTCATATTTTTTATACAAAGAAAAATGTGCCCCTAAGCCTAATGTACTCAGCCTTCAGATCAGTTAGCTTGTATGACTTCCTGAACAGTCAGTACCTCTTTATTAGGGGAAACGGTCCTGGAACCTAACTTGCTAAATATACTGTATTTTCTAAATTGTGAGGTTTTTTTTTTAAGTCCTAATGTACCCCAAGTACTTCAACTCTGGAGACCCTCAAAAACTGTATTCTCACTCAGGTCCTTGTTAGTGTTTCACAGCTGAGACAATGCTAAGAACAAATTTTCAAGTGCTGATGAGAACTGGTATAGATAATTAATGTTTCACAGAACCAGTAGTCTTAACTCCTCACCACTAATATCTTTATTTTTTCAATACCTTAAGGCTTGCATTTTTCTCTGCTAGGTTCCGGATAAGTCAGTCTCCTTCAATTGAGCTACAGAAATACTAGTCCTCTGGTTTTCTGCTTCTCACCATGAGCAGAACTTCTGTGCTACTGTATCATAGCCAAGGGAAGGTAAGGCCAATTATTAGTCCTGGAGTGATGGCAGGAACTGGGGGCAGAGCCATAGCTCCCATAATCTCAACTTCGACTTCTGAGCCTGGAACATCTATCATACATAGAAGACGGAGCTGTAGGGTTGGTGATTGGAGCTCCAGCATTTTCAGCTCAATACACCTGGGTTACAGAGTCAGGCTTATCAGTGAAAGCTGGGTGAGGGAAGGAAGCCAGTTTTCTAGTTGTGCCCTCCAGGAATACAGCTTCCACAATACAAATTCTTGCAGATGGGGTGAAAGATACCGTTGGCCTGCAGTTCCTAGTATGGAATTACATCCTATGGCTGAGATTGGGGGAAAGAGATCCCCTGTTTTCATGGTAACATTCACTTGTAGTGGAACATCTGTAACACAGGAAGCTGGGCAGAGGGAAATGAGAGCTGCTCTGGCTCAAATTTCATTGACTGCAGCTGTTCTTACCAAGATTTAGTACATTTCCTGGGGGAAGGAGGTGGGGGAAATGCTTTTTGACTTGCTGTCTGCGCCAGGTCAAATTTCAGTCGTTTAAAAATGATGTTGCTTATAGTTTTCATCCACTAAATGGTCATATTGAACAGGTAAGCTCCTCACCCGGTCGATCTTGACGTTCTACTATGCTTTCTTTCCTTAATATTGACAATTTGTGTTTCTCTCTGTCTCTCTCCCTGCTGCCTGTCTCTCTCTCTCTCCAGTGCTTTTAGGGAATTGTCAATTTTACTATTTTCAGAATACAAGTTATATTTCCTTGTTGCATTTTCCTGTTATTTTGTATTTCATTTATTTCAAATTTTTAAATTATTACCTGTATTGTATTTACAAAGTTAAAAATTTGCTGGTTCTTCTAAAACTTCATTAGTTTGAATATATTAGGATATTTTAATTTTTGCTATTGATTTTTAATTTAATAGCATTTGAGCAAAATGTATGCAGGTATTCAGTGCATTGGATTTATTTTGATATGTTTTATAAACTAGGATATAGGCTATTTTGGTGAAAGTTCCGTGTTCACTTGAAAATAAGGTATATCCTGAATTGTTTTTTAGAGTGTTTGAAAAATGTAACCTAGGTCATGTATTGGTTGAAAACATTGTCAAAATGTTCTACAATCTTAAAATTTGCTTCATCAGTTACTTACAAAGAATGCTAAAATTTCTAACTGTAATTGTGACCTTTACTTTTTCTTCCTTTGATTGTGTAAATTGTGTTTCATATAAAATTTACGTTTGCTATTTGTTTCATAAATACATTTAAAATTGTTGAATCATCTTAATGAACTTACCATGACTTTCATTATAAAATACCCTCTTTTATTAATAACATCTCATTTTATTTAGGTTCTTAAACAACATAGCATATCAATTTTCATGCTGTATCTTTTCAATTACTTTGCATCTGTATATTTAAAATGGATTTTAATAAAGTTTTATAAATATGTGGGTCTTGCTTTTACTAAAATATTTCTAGCTAGTCTGATAATCTCTTCCTTTTACTTAGGGTAGATATGCTATTTATATCTAACATAATTACTAACATTATTTTGTTTAAGTGTGCCATTTCATGTCTTTTCTGTTTTTTCATAAGTTTTAATCCTTTATTTTTTTCTTGCCTATTTTGGACAAAGACAATATCTGCATGGTGTGTGTGTGAATGTATGTATGTCTTTGGTACGTAGATAGGGATTCTAAATAATTCAATTAAATCAGAGATTAGGTTTGAAGATGCTTAGTTAGTTGCAAATTTAATAAACTCAGTTCACCTTTGATTTGTCTTTTTTCCTTGGGCCGTGACCCTCTTGATCTTTTGATGGGGTCCTTGGCAATTTACTTCTGTGCGCTGAAAATCTTTTTGAGAGGGAGTCTCGCTCTGTCGCCCAGGCTGGAGTGCAATGGCCGGATCTCCGCTCACTGCAAGCTCCGCCTCCCGGGTTTACGCCATTCTCCTGCCTCAGCCTCCCAAGTTGCTAGGACTACAGGCCCCGGCCACCTCGCCCGGCTAGTTTTTTGTATTTTTTAGTAGAGACGGGGTTTCACCGTGTTAGCCAGGACGGTCTTGATCTCCTGACCTCGTGATCCGCCCGTCTCGGCCTCCCAAAGTGCTGGGATTACAGGCTTGAGCCACCGCGCCCGGCACCAGCTGTATCTTTCAGAGAGGTCTCTTCTCTCTGCTCATGAAGATATTTTCTTTAAATATTGCATATAGAAAAAATAAGCTATTGACATAAAATATTTTTATAATTGCTCCTAGCAAAATTACATTATTTTATTTAAATTATCTCCTGAATACTGCTATATTATTATAGATTTCACTTTTATTCTTATTAATTGTCCATTTGCAAGTGTATAGGTTTACTAACTATCCTGAGACCAATGCACAATCTTTAAAACATAAACCAAATTTCAGCAAGGTTCAGAATGTACCTGTTTTTAAACTAGCCAGATTTACCTCATGGAATTGTTATTTTGCTTCCAATTTTAGCTTTTTATAGACTATTTCATGGTTTTTTCAGCAATACAATTTAAAATATCTTTTGACTTTTAAAAAATTGATTTACAGAGGAGTTAGTCAAGGTATCAAATTTTCCTAGTAGAATTTGCTGGTGGAAACAGGCACTTTATGTTGCTTTTTTTTTTTTTTTTAATCAACTTTCCAATACCATCTTTTTCTAGTTTGAATGCTCATAATTGACAAAATTTCAAAAGAATGAACAGATGAAAGACCAACAGCATGTGGCTTATTACCATCTCTACTCCTAAATCAGATTTTGTCTGCTAGCTTTTCTTTCTCTACATGGTTGTTTCATGTGACTGACAGAACAAACAATAGCAGGAGAAACAGGATTCTTTCCACCCATTGGACAGAATATTGGTTACATGCTGAGACAGCTACAGATGAGATAAACTTGAGTAGGGTAAAAAAGAATAAATATTAGTTAAATTACAGTTACCAAAGCATCAGCGAAGGAAACAGAACAAAATATCAGTAATAAATTCCTAGAAATTCAACCTTTGGGTTTTCACATTATAATCTAATAAAAAGAGAGCTAATTTTAAAAGTGTCTTCAAGTTTGAAGACAATATTTTATTAGTCATTTTTCTTTATAAATGTTGATTTTAAGAATTTTAAGATTATATATAGTGTAGATTTACATAATTTAATTAATTTAATACTATAATTATGTATAACTTTTTGTTTTTCATGGGTTTTTTTTTCAGTTCTTCATTTAATGAATGGTGTAAATAAATCTTTAATACATACAGCACTTTTTTCAATATATCTTTTAGCAAAAATAACATTTTTCCCATAAAATTTTCCACATACATCTAAAATATAAAAACATAAATTGTATTTTTGATGTTCATGTATTTTATTGCATTTAGTTCTTGACAATGTCATCAGGAGGAGCAATGATGCTATTCTAGTAGATGTAGCTTTAAAATCCTACTAGACACTTAAAACTTATCACTGTTAATTGATGTTTAAACACCCCTCTATACTTAAAATATTATTATACTTTTCATCTATTCTATAGCAAATATTGGGTGAATCAATTAAACACATCTCCATGTTTAGCACATTGTAAAAATTTGAAAACGTTATATATAATAAAAGAAAAAGATAAACTTAAATTGTAATCATCCATTCTCATACCATACTCTAATGTTTTATACTCAATTTAGTTCTTACTTATTAAGGCCAGAGAAATATGTTGAAAATATGTAAACCATTGAGTAGTTACCACAGTGAAGTATCCATTGCAAATTGTTCCACTGGCATTTGGGAAAAAGTATCACAATACATATCTTTATTTTTCAATTATAATTTTTAATTCCTATTTTTTTAATTTCCATTATGTGCACAACATCTAGGGTAGATAAACATATTAATAAGATTCTTTTCTGTTTACAATTATATAATTTTCCAAAATATGTTTATGTGAATATATAAAAACTTCGGCAAAGACGGTTAGCTTTCTTCTTGGCAGTTATATTAGGTTGTTGCAAAAGTAATTGTGTTTTTGCCATAACTTTTAATGACAAAGTCTTTAGTATAAAAATGATAATAGTCATAGGGGAATTTGGGCCAAGATGACACATAGCATCCTTATCAATTTTAAAGTTTCATAGTCTTTACTTTATAAATATTCTTATTTAATAGGTATTATTAAATCAATTTACCCAAATACTCTAAAGCCATAGACAAGTAAAATTACTTTTTTGCTATAAAAATTAAAGCAATGCAACACAGTGTATTAAAATATATTTTTCCATATTTGCATTCCATATTATTATAGACATTATTTTAAGTGGTGTTGCATTTTTATGATTCTCACAAATACCTTAGGAAGAAAAAAATTTCTCCAATTTATAGATGACAAAAATGGCCTGAAAGAGATGAGTTTTTCAGTAAATAATAATAGTAAATACAGATTTTTAGATTTGAAACCATTTAGGAATTCTCACAGTCTGGTATTGTGCTACATTACATTTAATTAAAAAAAAAATCTAAGCACCTTTATTTTTCACTGATGTACAGGCATTGTGAATAAAGCACCAGATTAGTGACAGTTTGCGACAGAAACACTTTATCAACAGTATTTTTTTAAGTGGCGTAAGAAAAAACAATTCAATCATAGCAGCACTTAATGTTATCTAATGTTAACTGCTTCTTCCACATTCATTTCCATTTTGAAAATTATGGTATTTATAAGACTTTTTGTCTTTGGCTCTTTTATTTCAGGAGATTTGAAGAGAAGCAAGCTATTTACTTTCATCCATTTACAGTAGACAATTTATTTTAAGGATCGTTTCTGGGAAGATGATTATATTTCTAATTAAATAGCTTGTCAGGAAAGCATTTGCCTTAACAGATCTGTTGTCATCATAATATCAGCCAGATGTAAAACTGGCATGCTGATATATTTGACCTGCATTTTTACTGCTACCACATTTCCTTCTTTCTTTGTTTAGTTTCCATCAAGTTGGTAATCAAAGAGCACAGCTCTATTACAGAAATACTTTTATCTGGAAGGAATAATTATACTGTATTTGAATGATCAAAAACTCAGAAAAATAAGCAGTAATATTTAAAGAAAAGTACAGTTTAAACCAAGATCTGATTAGAAAGCCAGGCTTTTTATTGGTGATAATCAACAGTTCTGGTGTTAATATTTTTAATTAAAGGGGTCTAATTGATTCCAGATAACCTCATCATTATTCAAATATGTAGGTAACAGAATGGTTGAATTTTATCTTCTAAAGGGGTTGTTTTATTCACTTAATGTTTCCTTTTTTTATACTAAAATTTGAACAAAAAATGAATATATTAAAGTTCCAATATAAGACATTCTTGTTTTCCACCTCAATCCTAAACCACTTGTAGGTAATACTAAAACAAAAAGAGAAAATGCTCAGATGTGCCACACAGATACCAAATTTTAATATTGATAAATTTGACACTACTAGATTTCCTATAGCTATACCCTCAATGTGAATATTCAAAATCAAAGTGTCTTAGAATTCTGAGGTACTTCACAAAATAAACCTGCCTCTCAAAAGAAGGAGCAAAGCAGAATGAATATTTACTATAAGGAACGTTTTTTCCAAAGAGAAAGAGGGAAGAGCTGAACTGAGAATACTCCAAATTTATGTCTCCCAAATATACCAGGTAGAATAATCACTCTTTTATTAATAAGCTTTCTCTAAACAGAAGGGAATCTCAGGGATGGAGTAAAAGCACTACTTTCAACATATATCTAAACACAATTTTTGGTATGCCAAATTCTGGATGAAACATTGCCTTTCCCTTTTCCATTCTTATCTATCTCCAGGTATAATTGCTATTGAGATTTTGTGTATATTAGTCTGTTTATGAGACTTTTTTCAAAATTCTCAACTCAATCACTTATGTATGAATTTGCTTTTATCAGTGATCTTTTAAAATGAGACATTTATAATCATGTGAATAATGTTTTTAAAGCTATTAACTTTAGGGAAGGATAAACAAGCTCAGAATCCACAGCTAGAGTACACTAAACTTGCCAGATAAGTCACCATAGTGTTTGCAGAAAGAAAGTAAAATGTAAATAAATAAGTATATAGATAAACTTGCTTGAGAAGACTAACACACACTAACATTTATTCAATTTGTCTTTCTTTCACTTAATCTTCATTTAACAAATGCCTACTAAGCTTTATACCCAATAACATATGTCATGTAGTGTGGAGGATGTAAAGGAACAGTTTAACTGTCTGACAGTTTGTTAAAATGTTTCTGTCTGCCATTCAATTACTAGATAACTGAAAACATATGCTGATCCAAAGACATGTTAAATTATGTTCCTAGTTGTGACTTTATTTCTGATAGGCAAAAACTACAAATAGAACATATGTCCAACCACAAGTGCGTGGATAAACAAACAATCATATTTCCATACCATGGAATTGTACTCAGAAATAAAAAATAAAAAGATCGAAAAATTGATGCACAATCTGGAATGTATCTCAAAATAACTATATTGAGTGACGAGAGCCAGACATAGAATAACACATGCCATGTGGTTTTATTCACGTAAAATTTTGTAAAATACAAACTAAGTTATAATGACAGAGTGCAGAGATCAGTGGTTTGTTGGGGTGACTGTGAGGTTACGTTTGGGAAGAGTGAGATTACAAAGAACTATGAGAAAACTATTGGGGGTAATGGATATGTTCATTATCTTTATTGTGTGAATGATTTCACAGGTATTTACATATGTCACACCTATCAAATTGTATACTTCAAATATGAAAATATTTCTGGTAAAATTTCACTTTGTTTTAAATGAAGAGAGGCTAAGATGTATATTTTTACATCCTTGAGTCTACATTATGTTAGAAAACCTGGGCAGCACAATAAACAAAGAGGGAGAAAGAAAAAGAGAGAAGGAAAGGGGAAGGAAGGAAGGAGAGAGAAAGAGAGGGTGAGAAAGAGAAAGGAAGGAAGGAAGGAAGGAAGGAAAGAGAGAAAGAAAATAGGGAGAAAGGAAAGAAAGAAAGAAAAGAAGAAAGAAAAAGAAAAAGAAAGAAAGAAAGAGAAAGAAAGGCAGAGAGAAAGAAAAAAAGAAGGAAGGAAAGATAGGGAAAGAAAGAAAAAGAAGAAAGAGAAGAGAGAAAGAATGAAAGAAAGAAAAAAGGAAGGAAGGAAGGAGGGAAGGCAGAGAGAAAGAAAGAAAAGAAAGGAAGGAAGGAAAGATAAGGAAAGAAAGAAAAAGAAGAAAGAGAAGAGAGAGAAAGAATGAAAGAAAGAGAAAGAAAAGAAAGAAAGAAAGAAAGAAAGAAAGAAAGAAAGAAAGAAAGAAAGAAAGAAAGAAAGAAAGAAAGAAAGAAAGAAAGAAAAGAAAAGGAAAGAAAGGGAGGGAGGAAGAAAGAAAAGAAAGGGAAAGAAAAAGAGAGAGGGAGGGAGGGAGAAAGAAAGAAAAGAAGGAGAAAATAAGCAGAGACTACAGAAAGGCAGAAGTAAATCTGCCTTTATTTGTATATGATGTGATAATACTTTAAAATGATGCATATAATAGAAGTTTTTAAACTGAAAATTGAGTTAAAAATCTATTCCAGAAATTAGAAATAAAACAGAAAACAAAGCCAAAGAATGTATAAGGATGAAATTAAATATAAAACCAAATATTAAAACATTAAATGAATATCTGCTGGAGAGAGTCCACAAAACTAAAAGTTTATTCTTTGAAAACAGTTCTATTATTTTCAATAATTCATGGTAGTGATAAAGAAAAAGGTAGCAAATTTCAATAGCAGTCATGAAAAATAGGTGAAAATTACATTGCTATAAATCCGTTAGAAATATTAAGAAGACATTCTGTACATTGTGACAATTAAATTAGTCTTTTAAGTAAAATGACTAATAATAGGATAGGAAATCTCAACAATCCTGAAGCTAAAAAGCATAAAAATAACATCCTACGACCACTAAGGAAACAATAAATTTTCCAATATTAGCAAACAAAATACTCCTACTTCAAATGATTTTACCAAAAGGTTCTACGTGTATCAGGAAACAAAATTCCATTCTTATATAAACTTTCCAGAGATGCAAGATGACTTGAAAACATAGATGACAAGAATATCTGATGAACATTTACTGTGTATGCTACATAATGGAGAAAATCATCCGAAGTTGATTAAAAATGTAAATGTGGAAAAAACAAAATGTTAACACTTTTCAGAAGGCACTATCATATGTGAAATAAAATAATAAAAATAATAATAACATTAACAGATGGCACTTGTGTTCCTAAAGAGCTTGTTTAGAGTACAATATCGAGTTAACGGGTTAGGGTAGAGCTGACTCTTTTTGTTCAGACAAAACTCTGAGAGAAATTTAGTTTCCTCTCCATGTAACATATTTAGGCAGAGGAAGCCTGAGATGTCTATCCTGCTTCTTCGTTGTTCTTTTGGTTTTCAACAGATTAAGAATTTCTCATATGCCATAGCCAGGCACAGGGGGAGACACTATTTTTAAAAAATGAACTCAAAGAGACATTATATTAATGCCTAATTTTCTTTTTTTGTTGTTTTCATTATTTTATTTTTTATTTTTTTAAGTTCCAGGGTACATGTGCAAGATGTGCAGGTTTGTTACACAGGTAAACGTGTGCCATGGTGGTTTGCGCACCTATCAACCCATCCCCTAGGTATTAAGCCCAGCATGCATTAGCTCTTTTCCCTGATGCTTTTACCGCAGCTGCCTTCCCCTGACAGGTGTTGTTCCCCTACCTGTGTCCATGTGTTCTCATTGTTCAGCTCCCTCTTGTAAATGAGAACATGTGGTGTTTGCTTTTCTGTTCCTCTGTTAGTTTGCTGATGATAATGGCTTCCAGCTTCATCCATGTCCCTGCAAAAGACATGATTTTGTTTCTCTTAATAGCTGCATAGTATTCCACAGTGTGTATCTTACTATATGTTCTTTATCCAGTCTATCATTGATGGGCATTTGTGTTGATTCTATGTGTTTGCTATTGTGAATAGTGCTGCAATGAACATACACATGCATATATTTTTATAACAATGATTTCTAGTCCCTCGGATATATACCCAGTAATGGGATTCGTTCTACATCTTTGAGGAACCACCACGTTGCCTTCCACAATAGCTGAACTAATTTACATTCCCATCAATAGTGTAAAAGCACTCCTATTTCTCTACAACCTTACCAGCATCTGTTCTTTCTTGACTTTTTAAATAATTGTCATTCTGACTGGTGTGAGATGTTATCTCATTGTGGTTTTGAATTGCATTTCTCTAATGATTAGTGATGTTGAGCTTTGTTTCATGTTTGTTGGCAGCGTGTATGTCTTTTTTGAGAAGTGTGTTCATATCCTCTGCCCACTTTTTAATGGGGTTAATGTTTTTTCTTATAAATTTGCCTAAGTTCCCTGTAGATTCTGGATATTACACCTTTGTCAGATGGATAGATTTTTCTCCCATTCTGTAGGTTGTCTGCTTGCTCTGATGATCGTTTCATTGGCTGTGAAGAACCTCTTTAGGGTAATTAGATCTAATTTGTCAATTTCTGCCTTTGTTGAACTGCTTTTAGCAATTTCATCATAAAATCTTTGCCCATGCCTATGTCCTAAATGGTATTGCCTAGATATTCTTCTAGGGTTTTTATAGTTTTGGGTTTTACATTTAAGTCTTTAATTCATCTGGAGTTAATTTTGTATAAGGTATAAGGAAGGGGTCTAGTTTCAATTTTCTGCATATGGCTAGCCAGTTCTCTCAGCACCATTTATTAAATAGTGAATCCTTTGCCCACTGATTGTTTTTGTCAGGTTTGTCGAAGATGAGATGGTTGTAAATGTATAGTTTGTTTCTGAGTTCTTTGTTCTGTTCCGTTGGTCTATGTGCCTGTTTTTGTACCATTACCCTGCTGAGGTTTTACTTACTCTAGTCTTACAGTGTAGTTTGAAGTCGGGTAACATGATGCCTCCAGCTTAATACTGTTTGCTTATTACTGTCTTGGCTATGCAAGTTCTTTTTTTCTGTTCCAAGTAAATTTCTTTCTTTTTTTTCTTTTTCTTTTTTTTTTTTTTTTTTTTTTTGAGATAGAGTCTTGCTCTGTCACCCAGGCTGGAATGCGGTGGTAAAATCATGGCTTCCTGCAACCTCTTCCTCACAGGTTCAAGCCAGTCTCCTTCCTCAGCCTCCTGAGTAGGTGGGATTACAGGCGTGTGCCTGGCTGATTTTTTGTATTTTTAGTAGAGACGGGGTTTCACCATGTTGGCCAGGCTGGCCTTGAACTCCTGACCTCAAGTGATCCACCTGCCTCAGCCTCCCAATGTTCTGAGATTAGAGGTGTGAGCCACCATGCCTGGTCCCGTGTAAATTTTAAAATAGTTTGTATCTAATTTTGTGGAGAATGTCAATGGTATTTTAGTGGGAATAGCATTGAATCTATAAATTACTTTGAGCAGTATGGCCATTTAAATGAACTAAATGCCCCAATTAAAAGACACAGAATGGCAAGCTGGATACAAAGACAAGGCCCATCAGTGTGCTGTGTTCAAGACACACATTGCATGTGCACAGACACACATGACTCAAAATAAAGGGATGAAGGAAAATTTACTAAGCAAATGTAAAGCAGAAAAAAGCAGGGATTGCAATTCCAGTTTCTGACAAAATACACTTTAAACCAACAAAGCTCCAAAAAGACAAAGAGGGCCATTATATAATGTTAAAGGGTTCAATTAAACAAGAAGAGATAACTATTCTAAATATATATATATATATATATATATATATGTATATGTATATGTATATGTATATATATGTATATGTATCAATACAGGAGGACCCAGATTCATAAAACAAGTTCTTAAAGACCTACAAAGAGACGTAGACCCCAGACAATAATAGTGGGAGACTTTGATACCCCACTGTCAGTAACAGATCATTGAGACAGAAAACTAGCAAAGATATTCAGGACTTGAACTCAGTTCTAGAACAAGTGAGGCTGACAGATGTGTACAGAATCCTCCGCCCAAAAGCAACAATAATATACATTTCTATTTCAGCGCCACATGGCACTTACTCTAAAATTGATCACATAATTGGAAGGAAAACACTCCTCAGCAAATGAAAAAGAACTGAAATAATAACAAACAGTCTCTCAGACCACAATGCAATCAAATTAAAACTCAAGATTAAGAAGCCCACTAAAACCACACAACTACATGGAAATTGAACAACCTGCTCCTGAATGACTTCGGGGTAAATAATGAAATTAAGGCAAAAATCAGGAAGTTCTTTGAAATCTATGAGAACAAAGACAATGTACCAGAATCTCTGGGACACAGCTAAAGCAGTGTTTAGAGGAAAAATTATAGCACTAAATGCCCACATCAAAAAGCTAGAAAGATATCAAATCAACACCCTAACATCGCAACTAAAATAACTAGAGAACCAAGAGCAAACACCAGAACTAGCAGAAGACAAGAAATAACCAAGGTCAGAGTGGCACTGAAGGAGATAGAGACATGAAAAACCCTTCAAAAAATCAACAAATCCAGGAGTTTTTGTTTGTTTGTTTGTTTTGTTTTGACTAATTTTCAGATCAAGATGTTTCCACACACATAGACCACATCTAGGGCTAGCGTCATCAGCAACACTTACTTCTCACGCTCCACAGAAGAGGAGAGTTCTCTCTTCAGATAACTGTGTGCCATATTGGCATGGAGAAGGAGGGGTGGGAACACAGTATTATTAGACAATTCAGTAAATTGAGTAAACACTTATTTAGAAGGAATTGCTTTAAGGTAACATTCGTAATTATCATTTTTAAAATATTAAATTGTTCTAACACTCAATTATGGGATAGAATAAAACAAATCCTTACAGAAAAAAATACAAAAAAGAATATATATATAAATATATGTATTCATATGTAAAGGCACATGTAGGCATATACACTATTATATAAATTAATATTATTTGAGTTTTTAGTTGATATATATGAGTATAAGATACATCCTGTAATTTTATTTACCAGTATATTTAAAATCTTAACACGTAACATCTCAGTAGTACCTTATCAGATGATTATTTTTATCTCTAATGTCTTTACTTTTTAATATTTCCAAAAATGTGTATTTGTTTTAAGAAATATATAAAATACATCAAATCACATGCATTGTGATCACTTTGCCCTTGTTCTATGCAGTTATTTAGATTATAAACCTCATGAATAGTCGGTTTCCACACTTTGTTACCTACTGTCAATTTTAGTGTCACTTGAGAACTCATTAGAGATTGTGCCACTGATGCCCAGTGCCATACTAGTCAGTGCTAGGCAAACTTCTCATTTTCTGCCTGAAAGTGGTGATGGGGTAGGGAGTTACCTGTCCAGGACAATTTGAGGATATAATGAATATGCATAAACAATTCTTCCTCATGTTTAAGAAGCAATCACTTTCAGTTGTCTCCATTGGTTTCTCAAAGTATTAGTGAAGGGGGAGCCAGAAGATAAATCACAGACAATGCAAGTGAATAGAAACAATGAATGTCTCAGAGTAACAAAAATATATTTTTGTGAAATGTCCATATTTTGTGAGAATATACATCTTTGCTCCTTATTTTGAGGATGGATGTCTGTTACCTCCCCTACTCCTACCTCCTTACCTCTCTCCCAAGGCACTAGATAGGTCTGAGAACCCATTCCTCTTTGTACATCTTTAGGAACAATTAATAATTGTAACCATTGCAGTAGACAGAAAAAAGATCTGAAAACTCAGACCAAGTGGATTAAATAAACAAAAATAATTATTTTCAAGGCATCGTGTAAATAGTTAGAAATAGTTACCGTGAACTAGAAGGAAATGTACATGTGAATCAAAACCAATGTACATCCCCAAATGCTTGGCATCAGCCACCAAAAAAGCAGAGTTTACCATATTTTCTTGAGACAAACAGCCCTGACTACATACATGTTTTCCAAAAATAGAATAATATAGAAAACAAATTTAGTAAATTTTTTACATTACTGTACTATAACATAAGAAGAATATAATTGGTACAATACAACAATATAATAAACCATTCTGATATGGTTTAAATCTGTATCCCCACCCGAACCTCATCTTGAATTGTAATCCCCATGTATTGAGGGATGGTTCTGGTGGGAAGTGATTGGTTTATGGAGAAGGTTTCCTTCATGCTCTTCTAATAGTGAGGGAGTTCTCATAGGATGTGATGGTTTAAAAGGGGTGGTTTCCCCTGCCCTCTCTCTCCTAATGCCTTGTGAGGAAGATGGTTGCTTCCCTTAGCCTTTTGCCGTAATTGTAAGTTTCTTGAGGCCTCTCAGCCATGTGGAACTGCGAGTCAATTAAACTTCTTTCCTTCATAAATTACCCAGTCTCAGGCAGCTCTTTATAGCAGTATAACTATAGCTGTTATAGTTTTAACTGACTAATGCATGTTCATTTATGAATATATATATATATACACGTATATATATAATTCCATTCATGAATCTAAAAATATAAAATATAATATTATTAGGGGTTACCCAAAGAATGCTAGGGTAATTTAACCAAAAAGGAAAGTAAGCAAAAAAAAATAATAATAATAATAGAAAAATCACTTCATAACTTCCATGTGATTTATCCCATCAGTGGCCTGTAAGAGAGACCTTATATGTTTTTTATTTTTTAAACAAATTTTTGTGGGTACATAGTAATTGTATATATTTATGGAGTACATGAGATATTTTGATACAGGCATGCAAAGTCAAAAAAACACATTATGGGTAATGGGACACACATCCCATCAAGCATTTATCCTTCGAATTGCAAACAATCCAGTTACACTTCTTTTTTTTGCCTTATTTATTTATGCTGATCCTCTCCCTCCTACCATCCTCAATAATTACAATGTTTAAGTTATTTTAGAATGTACAGTTAAGTTATTATTGACTATAGTCACCCTTCTCTGCTATCAAATAGAAGGTCTGATTCATTCTTTCTATTTTTTTTTTTAATACCCATTAATCATCCTTACCTCTTCCCCACTGCCCCCTACTACACTCCTCAGCCTCTGGTTACAGGCATGCAAAGTCAAATAAACACATCATGGATAACGGGACACACATTCCATCAGGCATTTTTCCTTTGAGTCACAAACAATTTTTTTCCTGCCTTATTTATTTATTTATTTATTTATTTATGCAGATCCTCTCCTTCCTCCTACCCTCAATAATTACAATCTTTAAGTTATTTTAGAATGTACAATTAAGTTATTATTGGCTGTAGTCATCCTACTCTGCTATCAAATTGAAGATCTGCTTCATTCTTTCTATTTTTTCTTTTTGTACTCATTAATCATCCCGACCTCCTTACCACTGCCCCCTACTACCCTTCTCAGTCTCTAGTGACCATCCCTCTACTCTCTATGTCCATGAGTTCAATTATTTTGATTTTTAGATCCCACTAATAAGTGAGAATATGCAATGTTTGCCTTTCTGTGCCTGGCTTATTTCCCTCAACATAATGACCTCCAGTTCCATCCATGTTGTTGCAAATGACTGGATCTCATTCTCTTTTAAGGATGAATAGTACTCCATTGAGTATATGTACCACATTTTCCTTATCCTTTCATCTGTTGATGGACACTTAGAGAAATCTTGAAGTTAAGCTTAAAAAAAGAGAGAGAAAAGCATTTGGAAATGTTCCACATCTATGTTTTCTAAAAACTCTTAGAAAACATCACTAAAAATGAACTGTCTTAATGATAAAATTGTATAGCCAAAATGTACAGATAGCATCTACTTAGTAAGAAAACTTTGGCTATACTTGCCTCATTACCATGACCCAATTAGAATTTTCATCGTCACCCACATCACAACAGTCACCATTAAATACTACCACAGTAGAGCCTAGTTCACTGATCAATGTGATTACAAGGGATTAAATTCAAGGGATGCCTTTAATAATTTTAAAAGTGAAAGAAACAACGTATATATTACTCAGAGATATTATAGTCTATGAGAGAGGAAAACCAGCAGATTTAACAGATACAACTCTAGTCTTAATCTTAAAAGAAAGAATCAGTAGAGATCCTGGAAGATATAGCAAAATTAGGGAGCCAGTAAGAGCATAATTTTTATGAGAAGACAGAATATAATATATATATATACATGATAGAAAAGTTTTTTAAAAAATGTAAGTGATGTCTCTACAACATTTTTAAAAAAAAGAACACTTAGAAAAGTAGCTGAACTTATTGACTATTAATAGAATAATAAAAGATCTATGAACAGGAAACATAACAACAAGGTGACATGATTTCATACAGTTTGTGAAGAAAGAAAAAGTCAAGTATATTTTTGGTGAAAGTAAAATGTCTCAAGTATGACTTTTTCTATGTCTGTCACTAATATGACACTCTTGGTCATAGAAAACGTTCTCTCTGTGAAAATAAAGTACTACATTTAATATATGCATATGTTCTTTATGTAACTTTACATAAATAATTATAATTACGGCCATTTAACTTTCAGGATGTACATCCCAAAAGAGCTCCATTTTGTTGTCATCTTCACTAACTTTTACATTCGAATATGCTTTTGCTAAATTATTTGATGTGATCTGAGACGTTGTATTAGAGCCTATGCAAGCTATCATAATTTTAAGGTAGGAGCTCATATTATAATATTATAGCCCCTATAAAACACATTTCTATTTCTATTCCTTTTGTGAAACTATAGTTTCCGCAAAAATTGTAAAATTACTGAAATATATTTAACCTACTCTTCAAAGGGTATCTTTTGTCTGGAACAAAAACTTAGTACTATGATATTGCATTAATTATCATAAAAATCTGAATAGAGGTGTTCATCCCCTCTTAAAAGGATGTTGAAAATTACTCTCAGATTTAATTTCTCTTTTTGGCTTTTATCCATTTCTCTTATACACTATCATATGAAAAGATAGTTATGTTATTCTTTGTGTTTATATTTTTTTTTTCCTCTATGGAAGCAATCCCTTTCATGGTACATATTTCAATTATCTGCTGGTAATATTTTCTTTTCACTCAAACAAAAAATTGCCTTTATGCAATCTTTACAATAATATTTTTAAGGACTTGATTGCTGGGTGCAGTGACTCATGCCTGTAATCCCATTTGGGAGGCTGAGGTGGGCAGATCACCTGAGGTTGGGAGTTAGAGACCAGCCTGACAAACATGGAGAAACCACATCTCTACTAAAAATACAAAATTAGCCAGGCGTGGTGGTGTATGCCTGTAATACCAGGTGCTTGGGAGGCTGAGGCAGGAGAATCGCTTGAATCTGGGAGGCGGAGTTTGCGGTGAGCTGAGATAGCACCATTGCACTCCAGCCTGGGCAACAAGAGTGAAACTCCATCAAAAAAAAAAAAAAAAAAAAAAGAAAGAAAAGAAAAAAGGCTCCATCATCCCTGTTTCAATGGTCACTATTTAATTTATGCTCAAAATTAAGAAATATTTACAATTTATTTAACATCAGTATAATATTTTTTATAACATCTTATATGCAAAACAGAAAGCTTTCTTTTTCAGTTGGCATCTCAATTAACCAATGGCATTAAAGGGAGGGATGAATAGGTTTTCTAAATCTTATACAGACACCTCCCATGATTGAACTGATCGTTATTATTTGGTTCCCATAATGCGTAAATTTACCCATTTATTTGGTTTCTGGAACAAACAAAAATAGTGAAAAAACAATGACTTACCCAACCTCATCCAAATTCCCTAGTTTTGTTTCCACAGAGAAGAATGTTCTCATAATTCAGTTGTTCTCCTTTAAGATGACTAGAGATATTAATTTGATGAAGTGGTAATAATTATGCATCATGGCTTAAATGCGATGGGAAAATGAGGAGAGGGTTTCCCCTAATTGGGGACAGCCATTGAATTACTTTAATTGTCAATGTATCCTCTAAATTAGCAGGATAAGTATGTGAGCAGGACATAGTTCTTTTGTGATATCTTTAGGACCCTTTATTTGGAGAGTGGATTGCTCCCTTTTAGAATTTCACAGCAGACACAGTTAATAGTATATATTCTTTTTTTTTTTTGTATTTATTAACACAGTCTATGGTTTTTGTTAGCAATAAGCTAAGTTAAAATAAAGTAAAACAAAGTAGAAGAAGATATGTAACTTATTTTATTATTATTTTCAACTTTTTGGTGAGTTGGTGATGAGATTTAAACTTTCTTTTAACTGGACGTTTAAGAAATTACAATTTATCATGTTTAATTGGCAGGCTTCCTTTTATCAATACCCTTTATTTTTTGATAATACAGCTAATATACCCAATATCAGAGGAGAGATAAAGAAGATCTGGATTGATAAAACTTCTGATATGTTTCTGATATGTTGGACTGCCTATTTCTGTATTTTTTCCATGAAAAAAAATTTGTAAATGTTGATGACATTTTTCATTATAGTTTGGCTTTTTTTTTTTTTTTTGAGACAGAGTCTCCCTCTGTTGCCCAGGCTGGAGTGCGGTGGCGTGATCTCCACTCACTGCAAGCTCTGCCTCCCGGGTTCACACCATTCTCCTGCCTCAGCCTCCCAAGTAGCTGGGACTACAGGCGCCTGCCACCACACCCGGCTAATTTTTTGTATTTTTAGTAGAGACGAGGTTTCACCATGTTAGCCAGGATGGTCTCGATCTCCTGACCTTGTGATCCGCCTGCTTTGGCCTCCCAAAGTGCTGAGATTACAGGTGTGAGTCACTGAGACTGGCCAATTTGGATATTTATACATGCAGCTGAACAGAATGTTAGATGATAGTGTCTAAGTCGCATTTACACGTAAACAAGTATTTAATTCTAAGACATACTCATCAGAAAAAAAAAAAAAAAAAAATCCAAATTTGGAATGCTACAGAAAAATCAGAGAATCACAAAATATAAGGAAAACAGATGATCAAACTCACAAATCGCAGGCAAAATACATGTATAATGTCATATCATAATTGTAAAAAATGTTTAGGACTTGTATAGATTGTAAAACATCATTTATTACATATGGCAAGTTAAGGCCTAAGCATTTCTAGTATTGTTTAAAAAAACAATGTCATATACCTAGTTTCTGTGAGAAAAATATCTGTATCTGACTTACCTATTAATACTATGCTAATTAAAATATATCGACATGGATTCAGAGCAAGAGCCAAACCTTAAAGCAAGAATGAAAAAAGAACTGTAAGATGTAAAATTTATTGTGATGAAAGACCTATGTTTTAGAGTAATTGAATATAGGGTCTGAAGAAGAATTTGTCTTCAGAGAATAAACTTTAAAAATCAAACTAGAGAGTTGTGTTTTCATATACACTCAGTTCAAAATATTTTCTAGTTTTCCTTTAGATTTATTTTTTAAACCAAGAGGAATTATTTGTCATATCTCTGAGAATTTTCAAGATATTGACTTCTAATTTAATTCCACTGTAGTTAGAAAACAAATTTGTCATGGCTTGAATAATTTTAAATCTTTTGAGACTTACTTTATGGCTCAACACATGGGCTGTTATTTAGAAGTGTTTCAGTACAGCAGAAACTATTTTGCTAGTTTTGTATGAAGAACACCATAAACATCAATTAATCGAGTTGGTTAATAGCATTACCTACATCTTTGGTATTCTTACTAATTTCTATTTACTTTTCCTAACAATTATTGGGAGAGTAATATTGAAACATCTCACTATAATTGTGAATGTGTCTGTCTCTTATGTAAGTTCTATTATTTTTTGCTGTATGTGTTTTGAAGCTCTGATTCTGGGTGAATACACATTCAGGATTGTTACATACTTTTATGAATTTATTCCTTTGTTATTGTAAAATGACTGCATTCCTGGTAATATTCTTTGTTCTGAAATCTAGTTTCTTTGATACAAATTACTCTAAAGGTTTTAATTGGGTTGGCAGGGGTTGGTCTTTTCCATAATTTACTTTCTTTGCTATTACTTTATTTGAACATTTGTATTTAAAGATTTTTGTGTTTGTTCTTTCTTTCTTTCTTTTTTTTTTTTTTTTTTTTCTTTTGTTTTGCAGGTAGCAAATATTTGGGCCTTGCTGTTTTATTTCATGGGAAATCCTCTGTCTTTTTAGGGGGCAAGAGTATTTAGACAATTTACATTTAATGTGATTAAACACATTTAGATCAATCATTTTCAACTTGTTTTCTCATGCGTCTTTTTCTCCTTTTTCTTTTTTATATCTTCTTTTAAATTGTGCATTTTTATAATTTCCTTTTATATTCATTGTTGAATTATTAGCTATAACTATTTGTTGGGTTGTTTTAGTTTTTGTGTTAAGGATTATTTTATACACCCCTGAACTTCAAGTGACAGATTTACAATTTCACTAGTATAAGCACCTTTTAAAAGTACACACTTATTACTCCTCCCAAATATTTGTGCCACATACTTCTATATAAGTCATAATAACACAAATTATTTCTAGTTATTTTACTTCAAATAAATTATCTGTCGGTACATTAGTAGACACTGTTTTTAGAGCAGCTTTACTAAACATAAAATCTAGAGCAGTTTACAGAAAAAAAAAAATGAGTAGAAAAGTGTAGGGCTATTTCAAATGCCCCGCAACACCCCCACTCAGTTTCTCCTCTTATTAACATCTTCCATTAATATGGTACATTCCTTACAATCATAAATTAGTATTGTTACATTATTATTAACTAAAGTTCTATTTTAGATTAGGATTCACTCTTTGTGCCATACAAACTTATGGATTTTAACAAATGCGGAATGATATGTGTTCAGAATTAGAATATCATACAGAGTATTTTTACTGCCCTAAAGATCCCTTATGTTCCTCTTATCCATCCCTGTCTCCTTCTCCACTGAATCCCTGGCAACCATTGTTTTTATTACTGTCTCCATGATTTTGGTTCTTTTTCCAGAATATCATATAGCTGGAATCATACAGTACATAGTCTTTTCAAAATTATCTTCTTTCACTTAGCAACGTGCATTGCATTTAGGGTTCCTCCAAGTCTTTTCATGAGCAAATTATGTAAATATTTTAAGAAGATTTATGTAAGTTACCCTTGCCAGCTTTCCTCTTTCCTTTGTGTAGGTCAAGAGTTCCATCTGGCATTCTTTTCTTTCTGCTTGAAAAACTTCCTTACTTCCTTTAGTTTCTTTTTTTTTTTTGAGATGGAATTTTGCTCTATCGCCCAGGCTGGAGTGCAGTGGCCAGATCTCAGCTCACTTCAAGCTCCGCGTCCTGGGTTCACGCCATTCTCCTGCCTCAGCCTCCCGAGTAGGTGGGACTACAGGCGCCCGCCACCACTCCCGGCTAAGTTTTTTGTATTCTTAGTAGAGATGGAGTTTCACTGTATTAGCCAGGATGGTCTCGATCTCCTGACCTCGTGATCTGCCCGTCTCAGCCTTCCAAGATGCTGAGAAAACAGGCGTGAGCCACTGCACCCAGCCCATTTAATTTCTCAAATACAGATATTTTGGTAATGAAATCTTTATCCTTTTTGTATCTGAAAAGTTATTTATTCTTTGTTTTTTGTGAAGTATTATCATAGTATAAATAATTCTTGGTTGACTTTTATTCCTTTCACTCTTTAAAGAATATCATTCCACTCTTTTATAGCATACATTCTTTCTCATAAAAAAAAATCTGATATTATCCTTATCTTTCTTTTCTATTTGTACAAAAAATCTGTATTGTATGGTTCCACTGATATAGATTTCTAGAAATTTCAGTCTAAGCTACGTTGACAAAAAGCAGATTGGTGGTTGCCTGATAACAAGGATAGTGAGAGGAAAAATGTTAAAAGGAGTCAAAAAGGGACTTTTGATGGTGACTAATTGGTTTATTATGTAAATTATGATAGTGGTTTTATGGTGGATATATATGTCAAATATTATATGTCACATATCACTTGTTAAGCCTGTAAAATATCACAATGAAGATTTTTTTTCCTCTGATCAGCAGGGAGCCAAAAAATATAGTCATAATGACTGGCATCTATAAATCTTGATATACTTCGAAGTAGTAAAAATTGTAGGTTAAAAGCAGGAAGAGGGTAATATATGGCATCAGTTAAAAGGTTATTTTAATAACCGTATTTAAGAGTAAAGATCTTTCAAAAATTATCATCTTATTGTATAAAGAGGAGTGAACATGCTAGAGTCCTGGAGAAATCACTATAATTGTTCCAGGACACTCAAATGCTCAAATGACAAGGGAAGAATGCCCCAAGTGGGCACACACTAGGCATGCGCCCCCCCCCCCCCCCCCCCCCCCCCCAGTGATTGTAGGCCGCTGTGCATGTGAACAGGCCACCCAAAGGGAAGAATCAGGGCAGAAGAGACTCAGTCCCGTGGAAGAGAGCCAGTGTACAAAACTCGAAGTCAAAGGTCAAGCCGCACACTGAATCTCTCAAGTCACCCACTTGGCCATTTTACTAGTGTACTATACTTCCTTTTGTTCCTGCTTTAAAATTTTTAGCAAACTTTCACTCCTCCTCTAAAACTTGCCTTGGACTCTCCTGCCTTATGCACCACAGTCAAATTCTTTCTTCTGAGGAGGCAAGAATTGAGGTTGCCGCAGATCCACACAGATTTGCCACAACTAACATACCATGAGCCAAAAATAGGAGAGTGTGGGCCCAATGTCAATTTTGAGGGGACATAGTTTAATAAAATAATGTTAAACAGTAATACCTAACTGTGTCACAGGAGAATTTCATACTTAAGAATATTGTATTTTAAAATAGTAAAAATAAAATGGATTTTTTCCTTTTTTTTTTTTTTTTTTTTAGATGGAGTCTCACTCTGTCACTCAGGCTGAAGTACAGTGGTGCAATCTCAGCTCACTGCAATTTCCACTTCCAGGGTTCAAGTGATTCTCCTGCCTCAGCCTCCCAAGTAGCTGGAATTATAGATGTCTGCCACCATGCCCTGCTAATTTTCTTTTTTCTTTTTAGTAGAGACGGAGTTTCACCATATTGGCCATACTGGTCTTGAACTCTTGACCTCAGGTGATCCACCTGCCTCAGTCTCCCAAAGGGCTGTCATTACAATCTAGAAAATATTTGTCACCCAGCTAGAAAATATTTTTAAAACCATTTAAGGAAAGGTATGATTGTGGTATGATTCTTTGCCTTCGTTAGAGGGGTTTTGGAAGCAGACTTCTCTTTGAGAATTTCCAAGTAATAGAAAAATATTATACAGGTATTGAGGAAAACTAATTCACTCTTCTCATTTAACTCTGGATTTAGTTGGTGCTGAGGCTGAACTCATGAGGAAGAGCTGCTAATGATCAGATAGAAGCAGAATAAGAGGGAAGCCAAGATGGAGTTTGAAATTGGACTATATGGGTAGATATTACAGGTGATATATTTGAAAAAAACAATATACATACTGGGAGATAACCAACATGAAGACCATCATTTACTTCCAGTTTACTGTGAAGCTGGAGATGGGTAATATTTAACAGGAATCTGGAAACAACTAAAAAGTGACAAACTAATATTTGAGTGACACCACCAACAATCTTCTGCTTTATTTGGCCATGTCGACCTCTGAAGCTTCCAGGATTTGAGGCAGTGAGTATCCTGTCCTTCAACTTCCAGAGATCAAATTTAGGCCTCATAGTGGTCAGTAAGAACCATCACTGCTATTCTGTTGAAGATAAGGATTCCTGACATATAAAGTACCAGAGGAGAAGCATAACAGAATCTTCTGCAAAAGTGGACAAGCAGAGATTAGAAGTTGATATACTTTACTATTTATGTGGAATGAAATTTCACAAAAAAGTAAACTAACTACATAAATGTTTAATTAGACCTGCAGTTATGTGACCTGCAAACAAATGAGCAAACGAAAATAATTTAAAAAAAGCTTATCTCCTTGCAAACATCTCTAATGTTAAAAGTACGTAAACGTTGTAAACAGTCATAATTGTTATAATTGGAACATACAGTACTCAACACTCAATTAAGACAGCTAGTCGGCATTTTATACTTTTTTTGTTTTGTTTTTGCCAATTGTGAACCTGCTGCACCTTGATTTATTATTTATTTACTTATTCATTTTTTATTATTATATTTTAAGTCCTGGTGTACATGTGCAGAACATGCAGGTTTGTTACACAGGCATACACGTGCCATAGTGGCTTGCTGCACCCATCAACCCGTCATCTACATTAAGTATTTCTCCTAATGCTATACATCCAGTAGCCCCCAACCCCCAACAAGCCACAGTGTATGATATTCCCCTCCCTGTGTCCATGTGTTCTCATTGTTCAACTCCCACTTATGAGTGAGAGCATGCGGTGTTTGGTTCTCTGTTCTTGTGTTAGTTTGCTGAGAATGATGGTTTCCAGCATCACCCATGTCCCTGCAAAGGAAGGACTCACCCTTTCTTATGACTGTGTAGTATTTCATGTTGTATATGTGCCACATTTTCTTTATCCAATCTATCACTGATGGGCATTTGGGTTGGTTCCAAGTCTTTGCTATTGTGAACAGTGCTGCAATAGACATACGTGTGCATGTGTCTTTATAGTAGAATGATTTTTAATCCTTTGGGTATATACCCAGTAATGCAATTGCTGAATCAAATGTTTTTTCTGGTTCTAGATACGTGAGTAATTGCCACGCTGTCTTCCACAATGGTTGAACTAATTTACACTCCCCAAAACAGTGTAAAAGCATGCCTATTTCTCCACATCCTCTCCAGTATCTGTTGTTTCCTGACTTTTTAATGGATAGCCATTCTAACTGGCATGAGATGGTATCTCATTGTAGTTTTGATTTGCATTTCTTTAACGACCAGTGATAATGAGCATTTTTATGTATGTTTATTGGCTGCATAAATGTCTTATTTTGAGAAGTGTCAGTTCATATCCTTCACCGACATTTTGATGTTTTGTTTTGTTTTGTTTTTCTTGTAAATACCTAGGAATACAACTTACAAGGGAAGTGAAGGAGCTCTTCAAAGAGAACTAAAAACACTGCTCAAGGAAATAAGAGAGGACACAAACAAATGGAAAAAGATTCTATGCTCGTGGATAGGAAGAATGATTATCGTGAAAATGGCCATACTGCCTAAAGTAATTGATAGATTCAATGCTATCCCAATCAAGTAACTGTTAACTTTCTTCACAGAATTGGAAAAAACTACCTTAAATTTCATGTGGAACCATAAAAGAGCCAGCATGGCCCAGACAATCCTAAGCAAAAAGAACAAAGCTGGGGGCATCACACTACCTTACTCCAAACTATACTACAAGGCCTGCAGTAACAAAAACAGCGTGGTACTTGTACCAAATCAGATATAAAGGCCAATGGAACAGAACAGAGGTCTCAGAAATAATGCCACACATCTACAACCATCTTATCTTTGACAAACCTGACAAAAACAAGCAATGGAGAAAGGATTCCCTATTTAATAAATGGTGTTGGGAAAACTGGCTAGCCATATGCAGAAAGCTGAAACTGGATCCCTTCCTTACACCTTACACAAAAATTAACTCAAGATAGAATAAAGACTTAAATGTAAGACCTAAAACTCTAAAAACCCTAGAAGAAAACCTAGGCAACACCATTCAGGACATAGGCATGGACAAATACTTCATTACTAAAACACACACAAAAAAATGGCAACAAAAGCCAAAATAGACAAATGGAATCTGATTAAACTAAAGAACTTCTGCACAGCAAAGGAAACTATCATCAGAGTGAACAGGCAACCTACAGAATGGGAGAAAATTTTTGCAATCTATCCATCTGACAAAGGGCTGATATCCAGAATCTATAAACAACTTAAACAAATTTACAAGAATAAACAAACAACCCCATCAAAAAGTGGGCAAAGGATATGAACAGACACTTTTGAAAAGAAGACATTTGTGCAACCAACAAACATATGAAAAAAAAAGCTCATCATCACTGGTCATTAAAGAAATGCAAATCAAAACCACAGTGAGATACCATCTCATGCCAGTTAAAATTGCTATCCATTAAAAAGTCAGGAAACAACAGATGCTGAAGAGGATGTGGAGAAATAGGAATGCTTTTACACTGTTTTGGGGAGTGTAAATTAGTTCAACCATTGTGGAAGACAGTGTGGCAATTACTCACGTATCTAGAACCAGAAAAACCGTTTGATCCAGCAATCACATTACTGGGTATATACCCAAAGGATTAAAAAATCATTCTACTATAAAGACATGTGCACACATATGTTTATTTCAGCACTGTTCACAATAGCAAAGACTTGAAACCAATCCAAATGCCCATCAGTGATAGACTGGATAAAGAAAATGTGGCACATATACACCATGGAATACTATGCAGTCATAAGAAAGGATGAGTTCATGTCCTTTGCAGAAACATGAATAAAGCTGGAAACCGTAATTCTCAGCAAACTAATATAGGAACAGAAAACCAAACACTGCAGGTTCTCACTCATAAGTAGGAGTTGAACGATAGGAACACATGGACACAGAAATGGGAACATCACATACCAGGTCCTGTCGGGGTGCAGGGAATTAGGGGAGGGATAGCATTAGGAGAAATACCTAATGTAGATGACGGGTTGATGGGTGCAGCAAACCACCATGGCACGTGTATGCCTATGTAACAAACCTGCATATTCTGCACATGTATCTCAGAACTTAAAGTATAATAATAATAATAAAAAGAAATGAGTAAGTTTGGATAGCACAGCAAGAAGGATTAAAATGGCCTATTCTTTGATAGAGCAATGGAGGATTTGTGCAAGGAGTTAACAGAATAAATAATAAAACTTGTGAATATTATAAATTATATATTTGCCCTTGAAATTCAGAGTGATAAACTTGTATCAGTATTATTTAGTGTGTTACATTTTTAATCTTTAAAATTGGAGATATGGGAGATAGCTTTGGCATATAAGTAAATCTATTTTAAGTATTATTAAGCAGAATGTGATTAAACAACATACCAAATGTTATAAATTTTCCAGCTATAAAATTACATATAAACATAAAGATATAGAAGGAAGAATCTGTCAAATAAAATTAGCATTCAAGTGCAATTGACAAAGCTCATGGCTTCTAATCTATTTTGCATTCTTACTTTTGTTAAAGGAACTCACCAGTTTTAGTCTTTCACATGGGCATGAAACTGAAAGTTACATTCCCCAGCCTTCTTTCTAAGCAAATAGAAGCCTTGTGCCTTCTACTTTTCTGTCTTTTTTATTTTTATTTTTTTATCTTTGACTGCAATATAGAAATGGTTATGGGAGCATCTCATCTTGAACTATGGGAAGAAGACCTATGACGAGGACAGAGAGGAATTTGACAACAGTCACCTGTATCCTAAACATTCCAGAGCTGTCATATCAGCTCTGTTTTGTTTATATTTAAAATTTTGTGTGAGTGAAAAATAATCATTTTTTATAAACAGCCATTTTAAGAGATAAGTGTTTATTAAAGCAACAAAGCGTGTGTCTTAAGCAAGGCAGCAAACACAAATAAAAATAAAATAACCACCATCATATAAGGCACTTGAAACATTTAAAAATAGCAGTTCAGCTGTGTTGTATATAAAATTGAGTCGTGTATTTCTAAATCTCACAAACATCATCAAAATTTTCTTTTAAATTCTTTTAGTTAATTTACTAAATAATAAACTGGCTTTTGCGTTAGTCTTTTAAAAGTCCTTCTAAATACAAACCGCATACAGGTTATATTTAGCCAAATTGACAACTGGTTCAATTTTTTTGTTTGTTTTAGTTTTTTTTTTTATTATTAGCTATGCATATCCAAATAAATTTATTAGTGAACTTGAGGTGGTAGGAGCTGGCTATAATAATGGAATAAGATTTTTAATGATCATATAATTGCTGTCCATTTGTAGATGTAAAAATAGACATTGAATGGTAAAGTATATCATTGGTCATTTTGCTTTTCCAAATAAATTAGTGTTATTGAGAAAGAAAAGAATAATTAACTCTGAAACAAGATTAACTATTAAGCTTGAAGTTTAGGTCAGATTTCTTTTTTTTTTTTTTTTTTTTTTTCCAGACAGAGTCTCATGCTGTACCCCAGGCTGGAGTGCATGCAGTGGTGCGATCTCAGCTCACTGCAACCTCCGCCTCCCGGGTCCCAGTTCAGGAAATTCTCCTGCCTTGACCTCCTGAGTAGCTGGGATTACAGGCATGCACCACCATTCCCAGCTAATTTTTGTATTTTTAGTAGAGACGGGGTTTCACCATGTTGGCCAGGCTGGTCTTGAACCCCTGACCTCGTGATCTGCCTGCCTGTGCCTCCCAAAGTCCTAGGATTACAGGTGGTAGCCAGTGTACCTGGTCAAGGTCAAATTTTCAACTGAAAACTCATTTTCACTATTTAATAATTACAATCTATTTTAAACAGTTCTATTGTTGCCATATGATTCAAAAGTTAGTGGTTCCATTTTGAAATCTTCAATTTCTGGTAACAGTATAGCAATTATGCTGCTTTTAATTTTCAGAGTCCTGTATATACACAAATATTTCTATAAACCTTTCTCCCTTTATTAAGATATAATAAATTGCTACAGCCTAATACTGCTACAATTAAGGAAGCCTGGAAAATCACATTAATTACATATTGAAATATAGTGGAGAGATGTAGGACAGATGACTTGCAGTTCCTGAAGAAGGAAGCTGACCTGAAGTGAGCTGACAATCACTGAATCCTTTATTCCCTGGGCACACTTGCCTCTTCTTGCTATAGACTGAGAATTAAGCTCATCCCATAAAGAGGAGCTTTTCTGGGGAAAGAGAAACCAAAAAAAGTCTTAATCTTTTATATCACTTCATTTCTCACAGTAACCTCCCATTCTCCTACCCCAGAAATGCATTTTTTAATCCATGCAATGTAATTTCTTTTGTCCCTCTTAATGGATCATTCTGCACATCATACACACACACACACACACACACCCCACATTCATGCTGCAGTATTTTGCATGATACATTACCATTTGTGTGTGCTATTCTAAACACACCTGTTACCATTTTTCTCCTATGGACCAGTCCACACAAACTTGACACTATCTACTCGCAAATTATTCTCACGAATTTCCAATATAAAATTAGAAATGTTCCAAAGTTGAATCTACAAAGAAAGACCATTTCTTAGACTGGAAAATATAGGAGGCAATACAAAGTTAAAGAATGTAAACTTACTTCCAGGCAAGACATGGTGGCTCACACTTATACTTCCAGCACTTTGGGAGGCTGAGATGAGAGGATGACTTGAGGCCAGGAGTTTGAGACTGATCAACATAGCGAGACCCTGTGTCGACAAACAAACAAACAACAACAACAAACATAAACTTCAACTGCAGAACTGACTTTAGAGCTGGAGTTTATATAGAGCCGATAATTTTTATATTAATATTTCACAATATTACTCTACAATGTGTTTTCTTCCCTCATAGAATGATGGGTAATATGTTAAACACCTTCTCTGGAGACTGTCTTTCTTTTTGTTTTAAAAAGAATTGTTATGGGGTATTTACCCTGTGTTACTCTGAAGAATCTGTTAATCCAAGCCTGACTGAATCCATCATCCATCACATTAACTTTTATTTTCCTTTTTGTAAACTTGAGTTTAATTAATGAAATGGATGATTTTTAGAGAAGAAAACTCAAATTTATTACCCATTTAACATTTTCTCTTGCTAAAATCATCTTCAATAGGGTGAGAAGAATGATCACAGAGGACAAATAAGCACAGAGGCAGACATACCAACCACTAATCAGGGAGCATGATCCACAAGTATATGGTTAGTGTGGTCTTGTTTATAGTACACTTCACTTCATTGGGGAACCTGTCTATGTCTTCACTTTAGATAGTACCTGTCTGATGCTTACTTAAAAAGCCATCCAGTTATGGTTTCCAAGTTAGCACTATTGTCTTAGGTCTTGGTCACATTATTGGGTTTTGTTTTCTGTTTGAAATAGATTTGCCTGACTTATCTTTAGCTATATGTAATCAGATTATATATAACACAACAATATATATGGTCCTCATTGTTCCAATGAGATCCAAGAGTATTAATTATGGAATGTTTGAGAGGCTGGTATCCTATTTGGGATGTGTGTGTGTAGTTCAATATTAAAAAAAAAAAAAAATCAGATTGGATTATTTCAGACTAGCCTTAGGACTATTTGCTGAAATTTTAGTAGTTATACTATTTAATATTTTTACCTTTCTTTGAAGCCATACCACACGCTCATAGTCATTCTCTTTGTGCCCTTGACCTCAGAAAGATAAATACACAGCTATAGTGCCAATGCTCAGCATTCACAGAAGGAGAGACTGATAGTGTAAGACTGAAAGTGGGCATCAGGTAGTGTGTCCTTTTTTATACTACTGTATCTAATTAGTTAAAAGTTAATTCTTGGATGGACTCCACCAGAATGACAAATAATAAGATATTACTAGAACTTGTCATACCATATGTCAATGGACTTGTTGCTACTGATGTAGAAAATTTAGGATCATTAATTATTTAAAATTGCCATGACCACATTTAAAGACACATTGCCACTATTGCCATGACCACATTTAAAGACATATAATTAATATATAAGATATTGGTTAATATTATTAAATTTATTAAAATTATTATTTATTAAAATTATTACGACATGTTCTCACTCATAGGTGGGAATTGAACAAGGAGATCACTTGGACACAGGAAAGGGAACATCACACACCAGGTCCTATTGTGGGGGAGAGGGTAGGGGGGAGGGATAGCATTAGGAGATATACCTAATGTAAATGATGGGTTAGTGGGTACAGCACACCAATATGGCACATGTATACATATGTAACAAACCTGCACATTGTGCACATGTACCCTAGAACATAAAGTATAATAAAAAAAGTATTAAATATACTTTATTTTGCTTAGTACCACCTTCAAAGGAAAATTACTTCTATTCTTAATCAAAATTTAATTTGATTTCAAGAGACAATGGTTAAGTATACAACTTATTTAATTACTTAGCAATTATATCCATGGATTCTACTTCTGTATTAAATAATATATCATATAGTATCACATCCTTTTATCTTAAAATAGTTGGTTATTAACAAATTTGTACACAATTTAAGTCTAATGTAGTACTTGTAATAATTGGTATTATTCGAATTATTTTATATGTTTTAAATAAGAAAGGTGGAACAGAAGCGCAAAGGAAAATTTTTCAGAGTTATTTTCCAATGACCTACAAAGCCATTGGAAATATATTTTTAAAAATAATTTCAATTTTTATTTTGGATTAGGGGGTTTACATGCAGGTTTGTTACATGGGTATGTTGTGTGACGCTAAGGTTCGGAGTGTGAATGATTCCATCACCCAAGTAGTGAGCATAGTATCCAATAGGTAGTTATTCAGCACTTACTTCCCCTTTTTCTCTCCCCACATAGTAGTCGCCAGTGTCCATTGTTCCCATCTTTATGTCCACTTGTACCCAATGCTTAGGTCTCACTTATAAGTGAGAACATGCAATATTTGGTTTTCTATTCCTATGTTAATTTGCTTAAAAATGACCTCCAGCTGTATTCATATTGCTCCACAGGACATTATTTTGTTCTTTCTTATGACTTCATAGTATTCCATGGTGCATATGCACCCCATTTTTAAATGCAATCCACTGTTGATGGGTACCTAGATTGATTCCATGCCTTTGTTGTTTTGAATAGTGCTTCAGTGAACGTATGACTATGTCTGTCTTTTTGATAGAATAATTTATTTTCCTTTGAGTATACACCCAGTAATGGGATTGCTGGGTCGAATGGTAGTTCTGTTTTAAGTTCTTTCAGAAATCTTCAAACTGCTCTCCACAGTGACTGAACTAATTTATATTTCTGCCAAGTATATAAGTGTTGCCTTTTCTCCACAGCTGTCAAAAACATCAGGTCTTGTGTTTTGACTATTTATGTATTTTACTTATTAATTTTTTTGAGTCAGGGTCTCACTCTGTCACCCAGACTGAATTGCAGCGGCACTGTATCAGCTCACTGCAACCTCAACCTCCCGAGATCAAGCAATCCTCCCACCTTAGCCTCCTGAGTAGCTGACATTAAAGATGTGTGCCACCTGCCTGGCTAATTTTTTGGATTTTTGTTAGAGACAGGGTCTCATCATGTTGCCTAGGCTGGTCTCAAACTTCTGAGCTCAAGCAATCTGCCCTCCTTGGTCTCCCAGAGTGAAATTATAGACGTGCGCCACCATTTCCAGCTGTATTTTGACTTTTTAATAGCCATTCAGATGGTATGTCATTCTGGTTTTGATTTGCATTTTTCTGATGATTTGTGATGTGGAGAACGTTTTCATGTTTGTTGGTTGCTTGTATGTCATCTTTTGAGAAATGTCTGTTCATGTCTTTGGTACACATTTTAATGGGGTTACTTGTTTATGCTTGCTGATTTGTTGACACATCTCAAAGATTCTGAGTATTAGACCTTTCTCAGTTGCATGGTATGTGAATATTTTCTCCAATTCTGTAAGTTGTCTGTTTACTCTTTTGATAGTTTCTTTTGCTCTACAGAAATCTTTAGTGTATTTAGATCCCACATGCCAATTTTTGTTTTTGCTGCATTACTTTTGAGGACTTAATCATAAATTCTTTCCCAAGTCCTATGTCCAGAATGATATTTTCTAGATTTTCTTCTCAATCCATCTAGTTTGAAGACTTACATTTAAACATTCAATCTATATTTAGTTAATTTGTGTGTGTGTTGTAAGATGGGGGGGGCGCGTCCAATCTCATTCTTTTGCATATGCCTAGCTAGCTATCACAGCACCATTTATTTAATAGGGAGTCTTTTCCCCATTGCTTATTTTTGTTGGTTTAGTTGAATATCAGATAACTGTAGTGTACAGCTTTACTTCTGGGTTCTCTATTCTGTTCCTTTGATCTATGTGTCTGTTTGTATACCAGTACCACACTGTCTTGGTAACTGTAGCCTTAGAGCATAGTTTGAAGTCAGGTAATGTGATGCCTCTAGCTTTGTTCTTTCTGCTTAGAATGACTCTGGCCTTTCAGCCTATATTTGGGTGCCATATGAATTTTAGAATATATTTTTTCTAATTCTGTGAAGAATGGCATGGTAATTTGATAGGGATATTGTTGAATCTTTGGATAGCTTTGGGCAGATGGCCATTTTAACAATATTGATTGTTACACTCTACGAGCATGGAAAGTTTTCCTCCCTCTTTTCTTTTCCTTCCTTCCTTCCTTCCTTCCTTCCTTCCTTCCTTCCTTCCTTC